>NC_069501.1:1158440757-1158705757 GCF_027579735.1 Bombina bombina | reverse complement strand
CAGTGGTGACTGTAATTTTAAAAATAAAAACACCTGCCTTAAAGTGACAGGGCGGGCCGTGGACTGGATACACCACAAGAGAAAGAAATGTATCAGGTAAGCATAAATTTTGTTTTCTCTTGTAAGGTGTATCCAGTCCACGGGTTCATCCATTACTTGTGGGATACCAATACCAAAGCTCTAGGACACGGATGAAGGGAGGGACAAGGCAGGAACTTAAACCGAAGGCACCACTGCCTGTAAGACCTTTCTCCCAAAAATAGCCTCCGAAGAAGCAAAAGTATCAAATTTGTAAAATTTAGCAAAAGTATGAAGCGAAGACCAAGTCGCCGCCTTACAAATCTGTTCAACAGAGGCCTCATGTTTAAAAACCCATGTGGAAGCTACCGCTCTAGTAGAATGAGCTGTAATTCTTTCAGGAGGCTGCTGGCCAGCAGTCTCATAAGCTAACCGGATTATGCTTCTCAACCAAAAAGAAAGAGAAGTTGCTGAAGCCTTTTGGCCTCTCCTCCATCCAGAGTAGACAACAAACAATGCAGATGTTTGACGAAAATCCTTAGTAGCTTTTAAATAAAACTTTAAAGCACGAACCACGTCAAGATTGTGTAACAGACGTTCCTTCTTTGAAGAAGGATTAGGACACAGTGACGGAACAACAATTTCCTGATTGATATTCTTATTAGATACTACCTTAGGAAGAAACCCAGGTTTGGTACGCAAAACTACCTTATCTGCATGGAAGATCAGATAAGGGGAATCACACTGTAAGGCAGATAACTCTGAAACTCTTCGAGCCGAAGAGATAGCCACTAAGAACAGAACTTTCCAAGATAAAAGCTTGATATCTATGGAATGCAAAGGTTCAAACGGAACCCCTTGAAGAACTTTAAGAACTAAATATAAACTCCATGGTGGAGCAACAGGTTTAAACACAGGCTTGATTCTAACTAAAGCCTGACAAAATCCCTGAACGTCTGGAACATCTGCCAGACGCTTGTGCAAAAGAATAGACAGAGCAGAAATCTGTCCCTTTAAGGAACTAGCTGATAATCCCTTTTCCAATCCTTCTTGGAGAAAAGATAAAATCCTAGGAATCCTGACCTTACTCCATGAGTAACCCTTGGATTCACACCAATGAAGATATTTACACCATATTTTATGATAGATTTTCCTGGTGACAGGCTTTCAATCTCCAAGCAGTCAGACGCAGAGAAATTAGATTTGGATGTTTGAATGGACCTTGGAGTAGAAGGTCCTGCCTCAGCGGCAGAGTCCATGGTGGAAAGGATGACATGTCCACCAGATCTGCATACCAAGTCTTGCGTGGCCATGCAGGTGCTATCAAAATCACTGAACTCTCTCCTGCTTGATCTTGGCAATCAGACAAGGGAGGAGAGGAAATGGTGGAAACACATAAGCCAGGCTGAAGGACCAGGGCACTGCTAGAGCATCTATTAGCGCTGCCTGGGGATCCCTTGACCTGGACCCATAACAAGGAAGCTTGGCGTTCTGACGAGACGCCATCAGATCCAGTTCTGGTTTGCCCCATAGTTGAATCAGCTGGGCAAATATCTCCGGATGGAGCTCCCACTCCCCTGGATGAAAGGACTGCTGACTTAGAAAGTCCGCCTCCCACTTCTAATACTCCTGGGATATGGATAGCTGAGAGATGGCAAGAGTGAACCTCTGCCCATAGAATAATCTTTGAAACCTCCATCATTGCCAGGGGACTCCTTGTTCCCCCCTGATGGTTGATATAGGCTACAGTCGTGATATTGTCCGACTGAAATCTGATGAACCTGGCTGCAGCTAGTTGAGGCCAAGCCTGAAGAGCATTGAATATCGCTCTTAGTTCCAGAATGTTTATCGGAAGGAAGGCTTCCTCCTGAGTCCACGAACCCTGAGCCTCCAGGGAATTCCAGACTGCGCCCCAGCCCAGAAGGCTGGCACCTGTCGTCACTGTAGTCCACTCTGGTCTGCGGAAACTCATTCCCCTGGACAGATGGACCCGAGATAACCACCAGAGAAGAGAATCCCTGGTCTCTTGATCCAGATTTAACAGAGGAGACAAATCTGTGTAGTCCCCATTCCACTGATTGAGCATGCAAAGTTGCAGTGGTCTGAGATGTAGGCGGGCAAACGGAACTATGTCCATTGCCGCTACCATTAGGCCGATCATTTCCATACACTGAGCCACTGACGGCCGAGAAGTGGAATGAAGAGCCCGGCAGGAATTTAGAAGCTTTGATATCCTGACCTCTGTCAGAAAAATTTTCATTTCTACTGAATCTATAAGAGTTCCTAGGAAAGAAACTCTTGTGAGAGGAGAGAGAGAACTCTTTTCTCTGTTCACTTTCCACCCATGAGACCTCAGAAAGGCCAGAACAATGTCCGTATGGGACTTGGCGATTTGAAAAGTCGACGCCTGGATTAGAATGTCGTCTAGGTAAGGAGCCACCGCTATGCCCCGTGGCCTTAGAACCGCCAGAAGAGACCATAGAACCTTCGTAAAGATTATTGGTGCCGTGGCTAACCTGAAGGGAAGAGCCACAAACTGGTAATGCCTGTCTAGTAAGGCAAACCTTAGGAACTGATGATGATCTCTGTGAATCGGAATGTGGAGATAAGCATCCTTTAAGTTCACGGTAGTCATATATTGACCCTCCTGGATCATAGGAAGGATGGTTCGGATTGTCTCCATCTTGAAGGATGGGACCCTGAGAATTTTTTTTAGAATCTTGAGATCCAAGATTGGTCTGAAAGTTCCCTCTTTTTTGGGAACTATAAACAGGTTTGAATAGAAACCCTGTCCCTGTTCCTCCCTTGGAACTGGGTGGATCACTCTCATAACCAGTAGGTCTTGAACGCAACGTAAGAATGCCTCTCTCTTTATCTGGTTTGCAGATAGTTGTGAGAGATGAAATCTCCCCTTTGGAGATGAACCTTTGAATTCCAGATGATATCCCTGGAAAACAATCTCTAGTGCCCAGGGATCCTGGACGTCTCTTGCCCAAGCCTGGGGGAAGAGAGAAAGTCTGCCTCCGACTAGATCCGGTCCCGGATCGGGGGCTACTCCTTCATGCTGTCTTAGAGGCAGCAGCAGGTTTTTTGGCCTGCTTCCCCTTGTTCCAAGCCTGGTTAGGTCTCCAGACTGGTTTGGACTGGGCGAAATTTCCCTCTTGTTTTGTATTAGAGGAAGCTGCAGCTGCACCACTCTTGAAGTTTCGAAAGGAACGAAAATTATTCTGTTTGGTCCTTAACTTATTGGACCTATCCTGAGGAAGGGCTTGACCTTTTCCTCCGGTAATGTCAGAGATGATCTCCTTCAGGCCAGGCCCGAATTGGGTCTGTCCCTTGAAGGGGATGTTAAGAAGCTTAGACTTTGAAGTAACGTCCGCTGACCAGGACTTAAGCCATAGCGCCCTACGCGCCAGAATGGCAAAACCTGAATTCTTAGCCGTTAGCTTGGTTAAATGAAAAACGTCATCAGAAATAAAGGAATTAGCTAACTTAAGAGCTTTAATCCTGTCTAAAATATCATCTAACGGGGTCTCCACCTGTAGAGCCTCCTCAAGAGTCTCGAACCAAAAAGTCGCTGCAGCAGTAACTGGGGCAATGCATGCAAGAGGCTGGAGAATAAAACCCTGATGTATAAAAATTTTCTTAAGGAGACCCTCCAATTTTTTATCCATAGGATCTAGGAAAGCACAACTGTCCTCTAAGGGGATAGTTGTACGCTTAGCTAGGGTAGAGACTGCTCCCTCCACCTTAGGGACCGTCTGCCACGAGTTCCGTATGGCGGCATCTATGGGAAACATCTTTTTGAAAGCAGGAGGGGGAGAGAACGGCACACCTGGTCTATCCCATTCCTTAGTAATAATTTCCGAAAACCTCTTAGGGACTGGAAAAACATCAGTGTAAACAGGCACTGCAAAGTATTTGTCCATCTTACACAATTTTTCTGGGACTGCAATGGGTTCACAGTCGTCCAGAGTCGCTAAAACCTCCCTAAGCAATAAGTGGAGGTGTTCGAGCCTAAATTTAACCGCTGTCATTTCAGAATCAGACTGAAGCAACGCTTTCCCTGAGTCTGAAATGTCACCCACAGATAGAAGCTGACCTGCCTCGGCTTCTGAGTATTGTGAGGGTATATCGGATACAGGTATTAAAGCATCAGAAAGCTCTGTATTAGTTCTAGCACCAGAGCTGTCTCGCTTTCCTTGTAACCCTGGCAGTTTGGACAATACCTCTGAGAGGGTAGCATTCATAACTGCCGCCATGTCCTGTAAGGTAAAAGAATTAGACGCGCTAGATGTACTTGGTGTCACTTGAGCGGGAGTTATAGGTTCTGACACATGCGGAGAGCTAGATGGCATAATCTCCCTTTTTTCAGTCAGAGAATCCTCTGGAGATAAATCTTTAAGCGCCATAATATGGTCTTTATAGTTTATAGAAATTTCAGTACATTTGGTACACATTCTAAGAGGGGGTTCCACAATGGCTTCCAAACATATTGAACAAGGAGTTTCCTCTATGTCAGACATGTTTCACAGACTAGTAATGAGACAAGCAAGCTTGGAAAACACTTTAATAAAGGTGAAACAGCAATTAAACAAAAACGTTACTGTGCCTTTAAGAGAAAAACACTTAAACTGCAAAACAGTGTAAAAATAAAGTAAAGTCTTTGAAATTTTTACAGTGTGTGTAAGGGACTAAAGCAAGATTGCACCCACTTGCAAATGGATGATTAACCCCTTAGGCCCCAAACCTGATTTAAGAAACGTTAAAAGACAGTTGAGCACCTTGCCACAGCTCTGCTGAGGCTCCTACCTGCCCTCAAATACGATTTTGTGCAGAAATAAACCCTTTGTAATGGTCCTCAGATGCCAGAGGACTCCTCTAGGGAAGCTGGATGTCTCAGTCTGAAGGAAAACTGCGCATCTAGAGCGTGAAAATAGGCCCCTCCCACCATGTACTGGATGTCAGAGGGGCCTTAAGAAAATACTCCTAGGAGTATCTAACTAGCCATGTGGAAAACTAGGTCAAATAAAGACTTATCTCCCTCAGAGAAAAAACGTCCTATTTATGAAACATATAAAACGTTTTGTCACTAAGTAATATGAGTATTAACATGACTATTACCCTGTTTTGTAAGCATGATCCCAGTCGTTGTTAAATCACTGCATCTAGCTTACCTCAAATACACAAGGCTCTGTCAGGATTTTATAGAACTTATTTATCTCTCTAGAAATAAAAATGCTGAACATACCTCAAAGCAGGTAATCTGCAGACCAACTGAAGTTTTCCCATGCTCTTCAGTTATGTGTGAGAACAGCAATGGTCCTTAGTTACAAACCGCTAAGATCATCAAACCTCCAGGCAGAATTCTTCTTCTAATTTCTGCCTGAGAGTAAAACAGTACAACGCCGGTACCGTTTAAAAATAACAAACTCTGGGGCGGAGCCAACTGCCAAACAAGCTAGACGCACATAGTAAGAGCTCTGGCTCTAAATCCTATTTTTTTAGGAGATAATTGCTAATATTTACTGCAACCAAAGTACCTAAAGAAGGTTCCAACACACTTAGGCCTAGATTTAGAGTTCGGCGGTAGCCGTCAAAACCAGCGTTAGAGGCTCCTAACGCTGGTTTTGGCCGCCCGCTGGTATTTGGAGTCAGTGATTAAAGGGTCTAACGCTCACTTTTCAGCCGCGACTTTTCCATACCGCAGATCCCCCTACGCCATTTGCGTAGCCTATCTTTTCAATGGGATCTTTCTAACGCCGGTATTTAGAGTCGTTTCTGCAGTGAGCGTTAGAGCTCTAACGACAAGATTCCAGCCGCCTGAAAATAGCAGGAGTTAAGAGCTTTCTGGCTAACGCCGGTTTATAAAGCTCTTAACTACTGTACCCTAAAGTACACTAACACCCATAAACTACCTATGTACCCCTAAACCGAGGTCCCCCCACACCGCCGCCACTCGATTAAAATTTTTAACCCCTAATCTGCCGACCGCCACCTACGTTATATTTATGTACCCCTAATCTGCTGCCCCTAACCCCGCCGAGCCCTGTATTATATTTATTCACCCCTAACCTGCCCCCCACAACGTCGCCGCCAGCTACTTACAATAATTAACCCCTAATCTTCCGACCGCAAATCGCCGCCACCTACGTTATCCCTATGTACCCCTAATCTGCTGCCCCTAACACCGCCGACCCCTAGATTATATTTATTAACCCCTAATCTGCCCCCCTCAACGTCGCCGACACCTGCCTACACTTATTAACCCCTAATCTTCCGAGCGGACCTGAGCGCTACTATAATAAAGTTATTAACCCCTAATCCGCCTCACTAACCCTATCATAAATAGTATTAACCCCTAATCTGCCCTCCCTAACATCGCCGACACCTACCTTCAATTATCAACCCCTAAACTTCCGATCGGAGCTCACCGCTATTCTAATAAATGGATTAACCCCTAAAGCTAAGTCTAACCCTAACACTAACACCCCCCTAAGTTAAATATAATTTTTATCTAACGAAATAAATTAACTCTTATTAAATAACTTATTCCTATTTAAAGCTAAATACTTACCTGTAAAATAAATCCTAATATAGCTACAATATAAATTATAATTATATTATAGCTATTTTAGGATTAATATTTATTTTACAGGCAACTTTGTAATTATTTTAACCAGGTACAATAGCTATTAAATAGTTAAGAACTATTTAATAGTTACCTAGTTAAAATAATAACAAATTTACCTGTAAAATAAATCCTAACCTAAGTTATAATTAAACCTAACACTACCCTATCAATAAAATAATTAAATAAACTACCTACAATTACCTACAATTAACCTAACACTACACTATCAATAAATGAATTAAACACAATTGCTACAAATAAATACAATTAAATAAACTAGCTAAAGTACAAAAAATAAAAAAGAACTAAGTTACAGAAAATAAAAAAATATTTACAAACATAAGAAAAATATTACAACAATTTTAAACTAATTACACCTACTCTAAGCCCCCTAATAAAATAACAAAGCCCCCCAAAATAAAAAATTCCCTACCCTATTCTAAATTTAAAAAGTTACAAGCTCTTTTACCTTACCAGCCCTGAACAGGGCCCTTTGCGGGGCATGCCCCAAGAATTTCAGCTCTTTTGCCTGTAAAAGAATAAATACAATACCCCCCCAACATTACAACCCACCACCCACATACCCCTAATCTAACCCAAACCCCCCTTAAATAAACCTAACACTAAGCCCCTGAAGATCTTCCTACCTTGTCTTCACCATCCAGGTATCACCGATCCGTCCTGGCTCCAAGATCTTCATCCAACCCAAGCGGGGGTTGGCGATCCATAATCCGGTGCTCCAAAGTCTTCCTCCTATCCGGCAAGAAGAGGACATCCGGACCGGCAAACATCTTCTCCAAGCGGCATCTTCGATCTTCTTCCATCCGGTGCGGAGCGGGTCCATCTTGAAGCAGGCGACGCGGATCCATCCTCTTCTTCCGATGTCTCCCGACTAATGACGGTTCCTTTAAGGGACGTCATCCAAGATGGCGTCCCTCGAATTCCGATTGGCTGATAGGATTCTATCAGCCAATCGGAATTAAGGTAGGAATTTTCTGATTAGCTGATGGAATCAGCCAATCAGAATCAAGTTCAATCCGATTGGCCGATCCAATCAGCCAATCAGATTGAGCTCGCATTCTATTGGCTGTTCCGATCAGCCAATAGAATGCGAGCTCAATCTGATTGGCTGATGGGATCGGCCAATCGGATTGAACTTGATTCTGATTGGCTGATTCCATCAGCTAATCAGAAAATTCCTACCTTAATTCCGATTGGCTGATAGAATCCTATCAGCCAATCGGAATTCGAGGGACGCCATCTTGGATGACGTCCCTTAAAGGAACCGTCATTAGTCGGGAGACATCGGAAGAAGAGGATGGATCCGCGTCGCCTGCTTCAAGATGGACCCGCTCCGCACCGGATGGAAGAAGATCGAAGATGCCGCTTGGAGAAGATGTTTGCCGGTCCGGATGTCCTCTTCTTGCCGGATAGGAGGAAGACTTTGGAGCACCGGATTATGGATCGCCAACCCCCGCTTGGGTTGGATGAAGATCTTGGAGCCAGGACGGATCGGTGATACCTGGATGGTGAAGACAAGGTAGGAAGATCTTCAGGGGCTTAGTGTTAGGTTTATTTAAGGGGGGTTTGGGTTAGATTAGGGGTATGTGGGTGGTGGGTTGTAATGTTGGGGGGGGGGGTATTGTATTTATTCTTTTACAGGCAAAAGAGCTGAAATTCTTGGGGCATGCCCCGCAAAGGGCCCTGTTCAGGGCTGGTAAGGTAAAAGAGCTTGTAACTTTTTTAATTTAGAATAGGGTAGGGAATTTTTTATTTTGGGGGGCTTTGTTATTTTATTAGGGGGCTTAGAGTAGGTGTAATTAGTTTAAAATTGTTGTAATATTTTTCTTATGTTTGTAAATATTTTTTTATTTTCTGTAACTTAGTTCTTTTTTATTTTTTGTACTTTAGCTAGTTTATTTAATTGTATTTATTTGTAGCAATTGTGTTTAATTTATTTATTGATAGTGTAGTGTTAGGTTAATTGTAGGTAATTGTAGGTAGTTTATTTAATTATTTTATTGATAGGGTAGTGTTAGGTTTAATTATAACTTAGGTTAGGATTTATTTTACAGGTAAATTTGTTATTATTTTAACTAGGTAACTATTAAATAGTTCTTAACTATTTAATAGCTATTGTACCTGGTTAAAATAATTACAAAGTTGCCTGTAAAATAAATATTAATCCTAAAATAGCTATAATATAATTATAATTTATATTGTAGCTATATTAGGATTTATTTTACAGGTAAGTATTTAGCTTTAAATAGGAATAAGTTATTTAATAAGAGTTAATTTATTTCGTTAGATAAAAATTATATTTAACTTAGGGGGGTGTTAGTGTTAGGGTTAGACTTAGCTTTAGGGGTTAATCCATTTATTAGAATAGCGGTGAGCTCCGATCGGAAATTTAGGGGTTAATAATTGAAGGTAGGTGTCGGCGATGTTAGGGAGGGCAGATTAGGGGTTAATACTATTTATGATAGGGTTAGTGAGGCGGATTAGGGGTTAATAACTTTATTATAGTAGCGCTCAGGTCCGCTCGGCAGATTAGGGGTTAATAAGTGTAGGTAGGTGTCGGCGACGTTGTGGGGGGCAGATTAGGGGTTAATAAATATAACATAGGGGTCGGCGATGTTAGGGCAGCAGATTAGGGGTACATAGGGATAACGTAGGTGGCGGCGTTTTACGGAGCGGCAGATTAGGGGTTAAAAGTGTAATGCAGGGGTCAGCGATAGCGTGGGCGGCAGATTAGGGGTTAATAAGTGTAAGGCTAGGGGTGTTTAGACTCGGGGTACATGTTAGGGTGTTAGGTGCAGACGTAGGAAGTGTTTCCCCATAGGAAACAATGGGGCTGCGTTAGGAGCTGAACGCTGCTTTTTTGCAGGTGTTAGGTTTTTTTTCAGCTCAAACAGCCCCATTGTTTCCTATGGGAGAATCGTGCACGAGCACGTTTTTGATGCCGGCCGCGTCCGTAAGCAGCTCTGGTATCGAGAGTTGCATTTGCGGTAAAAATGCTCTACGCTCCTTTTTTGGAGCCTAACGCAGCATTTGTTTGAACTCTCGATACCAGAGTTAAATTTATGGTGCGGCCAGAAAAAAACCCGCGGAGCGTTAACAGCCCTTTTACCGCCGAACTCTAAATCTAGGCCTTAATGTGGAAGTTGAGCAACGAACCGGATTTTGAAGCGAAAGAGTAGATTTATTCCTCAACTTTCATGCTCAATATTCGCCATGTGGACTCCGAGCCCAACTACAAACTCCAGAAGCCTTGAAATAGATTGTTTTATGGACTATTCCTATACTATTCGCTTGAATAAAGCTGATTACTTTTGCAAAAATGTTCCTGGTACCCACAGAAGATCTGAACACTACAGTACAGTCTCTGCTGGAACGACTGGCATGGCGGATGGATGAGAATCTAGCTGAAATCAAACGGCTATTACAACCAGTCAATTCTGATTTGCAAAAAATGGAGACCGTGAGTGCTGGCATACGGCTATCTAGCGAGAACCGCGCTCCTACAGAGAGCCCAGCAATCGGAAGTTTAGTGACCCGTCCGAGATCGGCACCGCTGCTGCCAGAGGATAAAGATTGCAAGCACCCACCTGCGACCTCGTTATCTGCCGACTCCATGGGCTTTCAATGCACCCGGGCCCCAGGGGATGCGGCCAGCCCTCGAAGCTGGGAAACAACTGTCGCAGTGGAAGAAGCGATGGAGCGCATGACTACACAAGCGGCCCCCGGTTCTCTACACTACAAGCCTGCTCCGGAGGGACAGATGCTGAATCCCAGTATCTCTTACCTAATAGAGAAGGTTCTAATTTTTATGATGAGAACCCAGGTGCCTTTCATCGGAGTAGGTGGTTTTCTCTGCTCTGCAGCCCATATGTCTTATGTTTTGGGAGCGGGTCTAGTGCCGGAGCTGCGGAGTAAGCCTGCTAGAAGTGGAGTGGGTTAGTGTTCGCTTGTGTCAGAGGGCCAGTGTCCGTTCAAAGGAATTCCAGTATTGTGACACTAAGCATGAACCCACATAGACATGGTATTGACTAAATCACATTGCCATTTATTACGTTAGAGAGAACTTCCAGTCTTACTAAGACTACGTTCAGGACTGTACTTAAAGTTTGCCTATATTGAGTGTTCACTGTTTCTCTGTATTTGTAATAGTGTTACCTTTGTACTGGGTGTTATTAAGAGGTTTGTCATAACGTATACACAACGTTTGTTCTGGGGGTTAATCTTCCATAAGCAATATGGCGTCAATTAATATATATTGCAGCAAATACAGTAAACTTACTTTGCCAAGTTTATTTTGATATGCTATGATATGCTCAGCCATAGTCACATAATAGTTATATTAACCCTATAGGGCTTAACGCTTAACTTGATATGTTAGAGGCATTTGCAACCTTTTGTGCTCTAGGAGTTCTGGTCTCATGAACATATACTATAGGTTGTTATTAATCTTTGTACAAGTTTCCATATATATCATAGAGACTAACAATGCAAAATATAGGAGGGTTTGGCTTTGCAGTATACTGCTACTTGTCAGCTATACATTTATCACTGCTTTTCACTCTGATATTTTTGCTTATGTACACACTTTCTACTGTGGGACTTTGCATTAGATAACCTTACCCTATGTTTGATTATCATTATAGTACCCCAAAAGTTCAGCATGCCACATTTAATGGTGGATTTAATATTGGGCATTTAGATATCAAGTCATTATATCATTCTTTGAGGACCTAGAACTGTATGTAATATGCTCCCTGAACTCCTGCCAAGGTTTTTTTTCCCAAAGCTCTATAAGTCGGAGTTTTTGTTAAATGATGATGCCCTTCTTTAATATTTGAGATCTATCTAATGTGCATCCTTATACAAGGTTCAGTTATATAGCAGTTATTTATATATGCTTGTTTAGCTAAGAGGTTCCTAGGTTCCTTCCTGTTTGCTAAACTACCTTATGCACAGGGTTTATATAGGTGCCTCTGTTTTTGGGCAATTGACACACACTGCAAACCATTGTGGATTACTAATTAGCCTGCACTCGAATAGAATCACTAGCTCTCCAGGCACTATGTCTGGTTAATTTGTCATATGGGTGGAGTTCAGTATATAGGCTATTGTTTACTTATTTTGGAAATTCAATAACTATAATACATTTCCTCAGCTTACCACGCATATCTCACACCGACAATTCTAGTTTCATAACTCACAACCCCATATTCAAGTGATTATCATTTGACTGTACTATTATATATCATATACCTAGTGAACTGTCTGCGGCCGGGATGGTTTACTCATGCTTTCATTATCAGATATAGTCAAACCAATGTACAGGTTTTCTCACCTACAATATTCCAGGGTGTAAAACTTAGCTCAATATCTAGAAGTATGCAGTTGAAATTTAGGTTGTTAAGACCGGCTCCGTATCCCCTCTCTAAGGGTTTCCCCTTAGTATTGTCCTTTGTACCCCACAAAATCTTATATTATAGGTTTGTAGTTTCAGACACAGTACCACCTCATTACTAGAGCACATTATTTATTTCTGTTGGGCCCCTCTCCTCCCTTTCCCGCAGGTTCTTGTTGCTTGCGGGTCATACCCCTACTCCCTTTTCCCTCATCGCCTATAGGTGGCATCTCCCCAGGAGAGGAGCTCATCTGGAAGTCCCCTATATCTCATCTTATACCATGTCTTATACCACATATCTCATATCACATAGTACATACATCCTCCTTGAGAATAACTGTTCCAGAATGTAATCTTATTCATCCTTTACACAAAAAAACAGGGACTTTTATCAGATCTTTATTTAAGTACACTCATAGAATACAGCTACAATGATAACAGCCTGGGAAAATTGTTAGTCCCAATATGACTTATGGCTCCGCCCTCCACCCTCTCATCTAGCTCCCGTCCACCCTTATTTTAGGTGGACAAACAGCGGTATTTATCCGCTATTGATTTTGTACTGTTATAAGTTGCTCTTATCCTATTGTCTACAAGGAAAGTGAGGCAATTTGCCCTCCAATTACGTGCATTAAGTAGGAGTAACTTGTTATGACTTACCATAGTTTGTAATTTTTCAGATAACAAATACACCTATTTTACAATTAATATACCATTCTATAAGAAGTATACGTTTTTTTGGTTGTTCAAATTCTATCAGTTTCTTATGCGTTTATATAGGAAACAAAAGGAAAAAAAGAGGTAATGCTTGATTATATGTAGTTGATTTTGTACTCGCATACTATGTCCTTTATTTTCATTATATTCTTTTGGTGAGATACACATATGATGTTTGAATTAAGATTTCTTCATTCTCTTATATGAAAAGGTTCCACTGCCTAATGGATAAACAATGTCTTGAATGCAAAATTTGCCAAAGAGATGCAAAATGTATATTATGTTTATGTTCGCTCTTTGTCTTGTATTGCATCAATAAAAATCTTTGATTAAAAAAAAAAAAAATAACAAACTCTTGATTGAAGGTAAAACTACACTAAGGCCTAGATTTGGAGTTTGGCGGTAGATGGGCTGTTAACGCTACGCGGGCTTTTTTCTGGCCGCACCATAAAATTAACTCTGGTATCGAGAGTTCAAAAAAATGCTGCGTTAGGCTCCAAAAAAGGAGCGTAGAGCATTTTTACCGCAAATGCAACTCTCGATACCAGAGTTGCTTACGGACGCGGTCAGCCTCAAAAACGTGCTCGTGCACGATTCTCCCATAGGAAACAATGGGGCTGTTTGAGCTGAAAAAAAAACCTAACACCTGCAAAAAAGCAGCGTTCAGCTCCTAACGCAGCCCCATTGTTTCCTATGGGGAAACACTTCCTACGTCTGCACCTAACACTCTAACATGTACCCCGAGTCTAAAAACCCCTACCCTTACACTTATTAACCCCTAATCTGCTGCCCCCGCTATTGCTGACCCCTGCATTATATTATTAACCCCTAATCTTCCGCTCCGTAAACCGCCGCTACCTACATTATACCTATGTACCCCTAATCTGCTGCCCCTAACACTGCCGACCCCTATATTATATTTATTAACCCCTAACCTGCCCCCCACAACGTCGCCGCCAGCTACTTACAATAATTAACCCCTAATCTGCCGACCGCAAAGCGCCGCCACCTACGTTATCCTTATATACCCCTAATCTGCTGCCCCTAACACCGCCGACCCCTATATTATATTTATTAACCCCTAATCTGCCCCCCTCAACGTCGCCGACACCTGCCTACACTTATTAACCCCTAATCTGCCGAGCGGACCTGAGCGCTACTATAATAAAGTTATTAACCCCTAATCCGCCTCACTAACCCTATCATAAATAGTATTAACCCCTAATCTGCCCTCCCTAACATCGCCGACACCTAACTTCAATTATTAACCCCTAATCTGACGACCGGAGCTCACCGCTACTAGAATAAATGGATTAACCCCTAAAGCTAAGTCTAACCCTAACACTAACACCCCCCTAAATTAAATATAATTTTAATCTAACGAAATTAATTAACTCTTATTAAATAAATTATTCCTATTTAAAGCTAAATACTTACCTGTAAAAAAAATCCTAATATAGCTACAATATAAATTATAAATACATTGTAGCTATTTTAGGATTAATATTTATTTTACAGGCAACTTTGTAATTATTTTAACCAGGTACAATAGCTATTAAATAGTTAAGAACTATTTAATAGTTACCTAGTTAAAATAATAACCAAATTACCTGTAAAATAAGTCCTAACCTAAGTTATAATTAAACCTAACACTACCCTATCAATAAATTAATTAAATAAAATACCTACAATTACCTACAATAAAACCTAACACTACACTATCAATAAATAAATTAAATACAATTTCTACAAATAACTACAATTACATAAACTAACTAAAGTACAAAAAATAAAAAAGAACTAAGTTACAAAAAATAAAAAAATATTTACAAACATAAGAAAAATATTACAACAATTTTAAACTAATTACACCTACTCTAAGCCCCCTAATAAAATAACAAAGACCCCCAAAATAAAAAAATTCCCTACCCTATTCTAAATTAATAAATTTAAAAGCTCTTTTACCTTACTAGCCCTGAACAGGGCCCTTTGCGGGGCATGCCCCAAGAAAATCAGCTCTTTTGCCTGTAAAAAAAAACATACAATACCCCCCCCAACATTACAACCCACCACCCACATACCCCTAATCTAACCCAAACCCCCCTTAAATAAACCTAACACTAAGCCCCTGAAGATCTTCCTACCTTGTCTTCACCATACCTGATCAGAACAGCCAATAGAATGCGAGCTCAATCTGATTGGCTGATTGGATCAGCCAATCGGATTGAACTTGATTCTGATTGGCTGATTCCATCAGCCAATCAGAATATTCCTACCTTAATTCCGATTGGCTGATAGAATCCTATCAGCCAATCGGAATTCGAGGGACGCCATCTTGGATGACGTCCCTTAAAGGAACCGTCATTCGTCGGGAGACACCGGAAGAAGAGGATGGATCCGCGTCGGATGCTTCAACATGGACCCGCTCCGCACCGGATAGAAGAAGATCGAAGATGCAGCTTGGATGAAGATGTTTGCCGGTCCGGATGTCCTCTTCTTGCCGGATAGGAGGAAGACTTTGGAGCCTCTTCTGGACCTCTTCAGCACCGGATGCCAGGACGGATCGGTGAACCTGGTATGGTGAAGACAAGGTAGGAAGATCTTCAGTGGCTTAGTGTTAGGTTTATTTAAGGGGGGTTTGGGTTAGATTAGGGGTATGTGGGTGGTGGGTTGTAATGTTGGGGGGGGGGTATTGTATGTTTTTTTTTTACAGGCAAAAGAGCTGATTTTCTTGGGGCATGCCCCGCAAAGGGCCCTGTTCAGGGCTGGTAAGGTAAAAGAGCTTTTAAATTTATTAATTTAGAATAGGGTAGGGAATTTTTTTATTTTGGGGGTCTTTGTTATTTTATTAGGGGGCTTAGAGTAGGTGTAATTAGTTTAAAATTGTTGTAATATTTTTCTTATGTTTGTAAATATTTTTTTATTTTTTGTAACTTAGTTCTTTTTTATTTTTTGTACTTTAGTTCGTTTATGTAATTGTAGTTATTTGTAGAAATTGTATTTAATTTATTTATTGATAGTGTAGTGTTAGGTTTTATTGTAGGTAATTGTAGGTATTTTATTTAATTAATTTATTGATAGGGTAGTGTTAGGTTTAATTATAACTTAGGTTAGCACTTATTTTACAGGTAATTTGGTTATTATTTTAACTAGGTAACTATTAAATAGTTCTTAACTATTTAATAGCTATTGTACCTGGTTAAAATAATTACAAAGTTGCCTGTAAAATAAATATTAATCCTAAAATAGCTACAATGTAATTATAATTTATATTGTAGCTATATTAGGATTTTTTTTACAGGTAAGTATTTAGCTTTAAATAGGAATAATTTATTTAATAAGAGTTAATTAATTTCGTTAGATTAAAATTATATTTAACTTAGGGGGGTGTTAGTGTTAGGGTTAGACTTAGCTTTAGGGGTTAATCCATTTATTCTAGTAGCGGTGAGCTCCGGTCGTCAGATTAGGGGTTAATAATTGAAGTTAGGTGTCGGCGATGTTAGGGAGGGCAGATTAGGGGTTAATACTATTTATGATAGGGTTAGTGAGGCGGATTAGGGGTTAATAACTTTATTATAGTAGCGCTCAGGTCCGCTCGGCAGATTAGGGGTTAATAAGTGTAGGCAGGTGTCGGCGACGTTGAGGGGGGCAGATTAGGGGTTAATAAATATAATATAGGGGTCGGTGGTGTTAGGGGCAGCAGATTAGGGGTACATAAGGATAACGTAGGTGGCGGTGCTTTGCGGTCGGCAGATTAGGGGTTAATTATTGTAGGTAGCTGGCGGCGACGTTGTGGGGGGCAGGTTAGGGGTTAATAAATATAATACAGGGGTCGGCGGGGTTAGGGGCAGCAGATTAGGGGTACATAAGTATAACGTCGTGGCGGTCGGCAGATTAGGGGTTAAAAAAATTTAATCGAGTTGCGGCGATGTGGGGGGACCTCGGTTTAGGGGTACATAGGTAGTTTATGGGTGTTAGTGTACTTTAGGGTACAGTAGTTAAGAGCTTTATGAACCGGCGTTAGCCCAGAAAGCTCTTAACTCCTGCTTTTTTCCTGCGGCTGGAGTTTTGTCGTTAGAGCTCTAACGCTCACTTCCGAAACGACTCTAAATACCGGAGTTAGGAAGATCCCATTGAAAAGATAGGATACGCAATTGACGTAAGGGGATCTGCGGTATGGAAAAGTCGTGGCTGAAAAGTGAGCGTTAGACCCTATTTTGAGTGACTCCAAATACCGGCGGTAGCCTAAAACCAGCGTTAGGAGCCTCTAACGCTGGTTTTCACGGCTAACGCCAAACTCTAAATCTAGGCCTAAGTCACCACATATCTCTTGATACTTCCTATCTTGTCGAGAGTTGCAAGAGAATGACTGGAGGTGGGGGTTAGGGGAGGAGCTATAGAGACAGCTCTGCTGTGGGTGTCCTCTTGCAACTTCCTGTTGGGAAGGAGAATATCCCACAAGTAATGGATGAACCCGTGGACTGGATACACCTTACAAGAGAAAACATCAGATATATACAGAAATATTTATTTATGAATAAATAGAACATATTCTTATATGTGAAGAACATTGGAATGTGACATATTCATATTTTATGTTGGGTTACCGCACTTGGTTAAATACAATTGGGTTTGCATGCGAGTAAGGGTGTATTTTTTACTTTTCATGCTCTACTGCCCTATTGGCGGTCCGGGCCTGATTCACCCTGCTATAGACTAGATTATAAGTGGTGCACTATTTAGGGTTCCCACTTGCGTGTTCATTTTGCTAGAAGTAAGCCTTTTGCGTGCGTCGGGTAGCGTGTGTATTACAAGTTGAAAGTAAAAAGTTTTCACATGCGCAAAAAGCCAAACTTTGAATATCGCAAATGCGTTAACGTATTCTCACATATACTTAATTGGAATAAACAATTTCCTTGGAATAAACAAAGCTTCCACCAACTCTGCATATGGGCATTGAATATATTTATATAAAGGGCCTTTTTTCTAGAGAAAACAGACCCAGTTTGGCTAACCTCTCCTCACAGTTTAAATTCTCCATTCCCCTTATTAGTTTTCTTTGAATTTTCTCTAACTCTGCAATGTCTTTTTTTAGAAATTGGTCCCCAGAACTGCACTCCATACACAGTAAGGTCTTATAGTGACAGAATTATTCCTTCCTCCCTTGCATCAATGCCTCTTTTAATACATGCTAGTATTTTATTAGCCTTAGAAGCCGCTGCCCTACCTTCTGCACCTATTTTCTCCAACATTGGTGTGTCCGGTCCACGGCGTCATCCTTACTTGTGGGAATATCTCTTCCCCAACAGGAAATGGCAAAGAGTCCCAGCAAAGCTGGCCATATAGTCCCTCCTAGGCTCCGCCCACCCCAGTCATTCTCTTTGCCGTTGCACAGGCAACATCTCCACGAAGATGGTTAAGAGTATGTGGTGTTTAGTTGTAGTTTTTTTATTCTACTATCAAGAGTTTGTTATTTTAAAATAGTGCTGGTATGTACTATTTACTCTGAAACAGAAAAGGATGAAGATTTCTGTTTGTGAGAGGAAGATGATTTTAGCAGACAGTAACTAAAATCGATTGCTGTTTCCACATAGGACTGTTGAGATGAAGTAACTTCAGTTGGGGGAAACAGTTAGCAGACTTTTCTGCTTAAGGTATGACTAGCCATATTTCTAACAAGACTGGGTAATGCTGGAAGGCTGTCATTTCCCCTCATGGGGACCGGTAAGCCATTTTCTTAGTCTCAAACAGAATAAAGGGCTTAATATGGGCTATAAAACTGGTAGACACTTTTATGGGCTAAATCGATTGCTTTATTTGGACATTTTATACATGTTTATGCTGATAATTCACACTTATAAACTTGGGGAATGTTTTTTAACGTCAGGCACTATGTTAGACACCTTTTCCAGTCAGCAAGGGCCTTCCCAGTTGTAGACTGAGCCTCATTTTCGCGCCATTACTGCGCAGTTGTTTTTGAGAGCAAGACATGCAGATGCATGTGTGAGGACCTGAAAGTAGTTGGAAAAGTTCCTAAAAGGCGTCATTTGGTATCGTATTCCCCTCTGGGCTTGGTAAAGTCACAGCAAAGGCTGTAGCTGAGACTGTATAGGGGTTAAATCTGTAACCGACTCCGGTTTCGTTATTTTAAGGGTTAAAGCTCTGAAAATTGGTGTGCAATACTTTTAATGCTTTAAGACACTGTGGTGAAATTTTGGTAAATTTTGAACAATTCCTTCATATTTTTTCACATATTCAGTAATAAAGTGTGCTCTGTTTAAAATTTAAAGAGACAGTAACGGTTTTGTTTTAAAACGGTTTTTGTGCTTTATTGACAAGTTTAAGCCTGTTTAACATGTCTGTGCCTTCAGATAAGCTATGTTCTATATGTATGAAAGCCAATGTGTCTCCCCCTTCAAAATTGTGTGATAATTGTGCCATAGCATCCAAACAAAGTAAGGACAGTACTGCCACAGATAATGAAATTGCCCAAGATGATTCCTCAGATGAAGGGAGTAGACATGGTTCTACATCATCTCCTTCTGTGTCTACGCCAGTTTTGCCCACGCAGGAGGCCCGTAGTACTTCTAGCGCGCCAATGCTTATTACCATGCAACAATTGACGGCTGTAATGGATAACTCCATAGCAAATATTTTATCCAAAATGCCTGCATATCAGAGAAAGCGCGATTGCTCTGTTTTAAACACTGAAGAGCAGGAGGGCGCTGATGATAATTGTTCTGTCATACCCTCACACCAATCTGAAGGAGCCATGAGGGAGGTTTTGTCAGATGGGGAAATTTCAGATTCAGGAAAAATTTCTCAACAGGCTGAACCTGATGTTGGGACATTTAAATTTAAATTAGAACATCTCCGCGCACTGCTTAAGGAGGTGTTATCTACTCTGGATGATTGTGACAACTTGGTCATTCCAGAAAAATTATGCAAGATGGACAAGTTCCTAGAGGTTCCGGTGCACCCCGACGCTTTTCCTATACCCAAGCGGGTGGCGGACATAGTGAATACCTTTTGTTCCCCCTCCTATATTTAAGAAATTATTTCCTATGGTCGACCCCAGAAAGGACTTATGGCAGACAGTCCCTAAGGTCGAGGGGGCAGTTTCTACTCTAAACAAGAGCACTACTATTCCTATCGAGGATAGTTGTGCTTTCACAGATCCTATGGATAAAAAATTGGAAGGTTTGCTTAAAAAGATTTTTGTACAGCAAGGTTACCTTGTGGCGCGCAGAGCGCTTTGGCTAAAGTCTTGGTCAGCGGATGTATCATCCAAGACAAAATTGCTTAACATTCCCTTCAAGGGTAAAACTCTCTTTGGACCAGAATTGAAAGAGATTATCTCAGACATCACTGGGGGAAAGGGTCACGCCCTCCCACAAGATAGGCCCTTCAAGGCCAAGAATAAGTCTAATTTTCGTTCCTTTCGTAATTTCAGGAACGGACCGGCCTCTAATTCTGCATCCTCTAAGCAAGAGGGTAATGCCTCACAGTCCAAAACAGCCTGGAAACCGATGCAAGGCTGGAACAAGGGTAAGCAGACCAAGAAGCCTGCTACCGCTAACAAAACAGCATGAAGGAGTAGCCCCCGATCCGGGACCGGATCTAGTGGGGGGCAGACTCTCTCTCTTTGCTCAGGCTTGGGCAAGAGATATTCAGGATCCCTGGGCGCTAGAAATAGTTTCTCAGGGTTATCTTCTGGAATTCAAGGAACTACCCCCAAGGGAAAGGTTCCACATGTCTCACTTATCCTCAAACCAAATAAAGAGACAGGCGTTCTTACCTTGTGTAGAAGACCTGTTAAAGATGGGAGTGATACACCCAGTTCCAATGACGGAAAAAGGAATGGGATTTTACTCAAATCTGTTTGTAGTTCCCAAAAAAGAGGGAACCTTCAGACCAATTCTGGATTTAAAGATCCTAAACAAATTTCTCAGGGTACCATCGTTCAAAATGGAAACCATTCGAACGATTCTGCCCACTATCCAGGAAGGTCAATTTATGACTACCGTGGATCTAAAGGATGCTTACCTACATATTCCTATCCACAAAGAACATCATCAGTTCCTAAGGTTCGCCTTTCTGGACAAACATTACCAGTTTGTGGCCCTCCCATTCGGATTAGCCACTGCTCCAAGGATTTTCACAAAGGTACTCGGGTCCCTTCTAGCGGTTCTAAGACCGAGGGGCATTGCAGTAGTACCATACTTGGACGACATTCTAATACAAGCGTCGTCCCTTTCAAAATCAAAGGCTCATACAGACATCGTTCTGGCCTTTCTCAGATCTCACGGATGGAAGGTGAACATTGAAAAAAGTTCTCTGTCTCCGTCAACAAGAGTTCCCTTCTTGGGAACAATAATAGATTCCTTAGAAATGAGGATCTTTCTGACAGATGTCAGAAAGTCAAAACTTCTAAGCGCTTGTCAAGTTCTTCATTCTGTTCCACGTCCTTCCATAGCTCAGTGCATGGAAGTAGTAGGGTTGATGGTTGCAGCAATGGACATAGTTCCTTTTGCGCGAATTCATCTAAGACCATTACAACTGTGCATGCTGAAACAGTGGAATGGGGAATATACAAACTTGTCTCCAGTGATTCAAGTAGATCAGAAGACCAGAGATTCACTCCTTTGGTGGATATCCCTGGACCACCTATCCCAGGGAATGAGCTTCCGCAGACCAGAGTGGGTCATTGTCACGACCGACGCCAGTCTAGTGGGCTGGGGTGCGGTCTGGGAATCCCTGAAAGCTCAGGGACTATGGTCTCGGGAAGAGTCTCTTCTCCCGATAAACATTCTGGAACTAAGAGCAATATTCAATGCTCTCAGGGCTTGGCCTCAGCTTGCAAAGGCCAGATTCATAAGATTCCAATCAGACAACATGACGACTGTTGCGTATATCAATCATCAAGGGGGAACAAGGAGTTCCCTGGTGATGAAAGAAGTAACCAAAATAATACAATGGGCGGAGAATCACTCCTGCCATCTATCTGCGATCCACATCCCAGGTGTGGAAAACTGGGAAGTGGATTATCTGAGTCGTCAGACATTCCATCCAGGGGAGTGGGAACTCCACCCGGAGATTTTTGCCCTATTGACTCAATTATGGGGCATTCCAGACATGGATCTGATGGCGTCTCGTCAGAACTTCAAGGTTCCTTGCTACGGGTCCAGATCCAGGGATCCCAAGGCGACTCTAGTGGATGCACTAGTAGCGCCTTGGACCTTCAACCTAGCTTATGTGTTTCCACCGTTTCCTCTCATTCCCAGGCTGGTAGCCAGGATCAAACAGGAGAGGGCCTCGGTGATCTTGATAGCCCCTGCGTGGCCACGCAGGACTTGGTATGCAGACCTGGTGAATATGTAATCGGTTCCACCATGGAAGCTACCTTTGAGACAGGACCTTCTTGTTCAGGGTCCATTCGAACATCCAAATCTGGTCTCCCTCCAGCTGACGGCTTGGAGATTGAACGCTTGATTCTATCAAAGCGTGGGTTTTCAGATTTTGTGATTGATACTCTGGTTTAGGCCAGAAAACCGGTAACTAGAAAGATATATCTGCTGGTGTGAATCCAAGGGATTACCTTGGAATAACATAAAAATTCCTAAGATTCTTTCCTTTCTGCAAGAAGGTTTGTATAAAGGATTATCTGCGAGTTCTCTAAAGGGACAGATTTCTGCTTTATCTGTCTTACTACACAAACGACTGGCAACTATGCCAGATGTTCAAGCATTTGTTCAGGCTCTGGTTAGGATCAAGCCTGTTTACAGACCTTTGACTCCTCCCTGGAGTTTAAATTTAGTTCTTTCAGTTCTTCAAGGGGTTCCGTTTGAACCTCTACATTCCATAGATATTAAGTTGTTATCTTGGAAAGTTTTGTTTTTGGTTGCTATTTCTTCTGCTAGAAGAGTTTCAGAGTTATATGCTCTGCAGTGTTCTCCGCTCTATCTGGTGTTCCATGCAGATAAGGTGGTTTTGCGTACTAAGCCTGGTTTTCTTCCAAAAGTTGTTTCTAACAAAAATATTAACCAGGAGATAGTTGTACCTTCTTTGTGTCCGAATTCAGTTTCAAAGAAGGAACGTTTGTTACACAATTTGGACGTAGTCCGTGCTCTAAAATTCTATTTAGAAGCTACAAAAGATTTCAGACAAACATCTTCTCTGTTTGTCGTCTATTCTGGTAAAAGGAGAGGTCAAAAAGCGACTTCTACCTCTCTTTCCTTTTGGCTTAAAAGCATCATCCGATTAGCTTACGAGACTGCCGGACGGCAGAATCCTGAAAGAATCACAGCTCACTCCACTAGGGCTGTGGCTTCCACATGGGCCTTCAAGAACGAGGCTTCTGTTGATCAGATATGTAAGGCAGCGACTTGGTCTTCACTGCACACTTTTGCCAAATTTTACAAATTTGATACTTTTGCTTCTTCGGAGGCTATTTTTGGGAGAAAGGTTTTGCAAGCCGTGGTGCCTTCCGTTTAGGTAACCTGATTTGCTCCCTCCCTTCATCCGTGTCCTAAAGCTTTGGTATTGGTTCCCACAAGTAAGGATGACGCCGTGGACCGGACACACCAATGTTGGAGAAAACAGAATTTATGCTTACCTGATAAATTACTTTCTCCAACGGTGTGTCCGGTCCACGGCCCGCCCTGGTTTTTTAATCAGGTCTAATTCATTATTTTCTCTAACTACAGTCACCACGGTACCATATGGTTTCTCCTATATTTTTCCTCCTGTCCGTCGGTCGAATGACTGGGGTGGGCGGAGCCTAGGAGGGACTATATGGCCAGCTTTGCTGGGACCCTTTGCCATTTCCTGTTGGGGAAGAGATATTCCCACAAGTAAGGATGACGCCGTGGACCGGACACACCGTTGGAGAAAGTAATTTATCAGGTAAGCATAAATTCTGTTTTTAGCTCGTTATCTAAAAAGTACAACCAAATCCCTTTTGTTCCATTTAAATAGGATGCCTGTTTATTTTTATTTCCAACATTTAGAACCTTACATTTCTTTCATGTAATTAGCAAGAGTCCATGAGCTAGTGACGTATGGGATATACATTCCTACCAGGAGGGGCAAAGTTTCCCAAACCTCAAAATGCCTATAAATACACCCCTCACCACACCCACAAATCAGTTTTACAAACTTTGCCTCCTATGGAGGTGGTGAAGTAAGTTTGTGCTAGATTCTACTTTGATATGCGCTCCGCAGCAGGTTGGAGCCCGGTTTTCCTCTCAGCGTGCAGTGAATGTCAGAGAGATGTGAGCAGAGTGTTGCCTATTTGAATTCAATGATATCCTTCTACGGGGGCTATTTCATAGGTTCTCTGTTATCGGTCGTAGAGATTCATCTCTTACCTCCCTTTTCAGATCGACTATATACTCTTATATATACCATTACCTCTACTGATTCTCGTTTCAGTACTGGTTTGGCTTTCTACTACATGTAGATGAGTTTCCTGGGGTAAGTAAGTCTTATTTTTTGTGACACTCTAAGCTATGGTTGGGTACTTTTATATAAAGTTCTAAATATATGTATTCAAACATTTATTTGCCTTGACTCAGAATGTTCAACGTTCCTTATTTCAGACAGTCAGTTTCATATTTGGGATAATGCATATGAATCAATCAATTTTTTTCTTACCTTAAATTTGACTTTTTCCCTGTGGGCTGTTAGGCTCGCGGGGGCTGAAAATGCTTCATTTTATTGCGTCATTCTTGGCGCGGACTTTTTTGGCGCAAATTTTTTTTTTTCTGTTTCCGGCATCATACGTGTCGCCGGAAGTTGCGTCATTTTTTGACGTTTTTTTGCACCAAAAGTGTCAGCGTTCCGGATGTGGTGTCATTTTTGGCGCCAAAAGCATTTAGGCGCCAAATAATGTGGGCGTCTTTTTTTGCCGCTAAAAAATATGGGCATCACTATTGTCTCCACATTATTTAAGTCTCATTATTTATTGCTTCTGGTTGCTAGAAGCTTGTTCACTGGCATTTTTTCCCATTCCTGAAACTGTCATTTAAGGAATTTGATCAATTTTGCTTTATATGTTGTTTTTTCTATTACATATTGCAAGATGTCCCAGGTTGTCACTGAGTCAGAAGATACTTCTGGAAAAACGCTGCCTGGTGCTGGATCGACCAAAGTTAAGTGTATCTGCTGTTAACTTGTGGTATCTGTTCCTCCAGCTGTTGTTTGTAATGAATGTCATGACAAACTTGTTAATGCAGATAATATTTCCTTTAGTAATGTTACATTACCTGTTGCTGTTCCGTCAACATCTAATACTCAGAGTGTTCCTGTTAACATAAGAGATTTTGTTTCTAAATCCATTAAGAAGGCCATGTCTGTTATTCCTCCTTCTAGTAAATGTAAAAGGTCTTTTAAAACTTCTAATTTTTCAGATGAATTTTTAAATGAACATCATCATTCTGATTCTGATAGTGGTTCCTCTGGTTCAGAGGATTCTGTCTCAGAGGTTGATGCTGATAAATCTTCATATTTATTTAAATGGAATTTATTTGTTCTTTACTTAAAGAAGTCTTAATTGCATTAGAAATAGAGGATTCTGGTCCTCTTGATACTAAATCCAAACGTTTAAATAAGGTTTTTAAATCTCCTGTAGTTATTCCAGAAGTTTTTCCTGTCCCTGATGCTATTTCTGAAGTAATCTCCAGGGAATGGAATAATTTGGGTAATTCATTTACTCCTAAACGTTTTAAGCAATTATATCCTGTGCCATCTGACAGATTAGAGTTTTTGGACAAAATCCCTAAAGTTGATGGGGCTATCTCTACTCTTGCTAAACGTACTACTATTCCTACGGCAGATAGTACTTCCTTTAAGGATCCTTTAGATAGGAAGATTGAATCCTTTCTAAGAAAAGCTTACTTATGTTCAGGTAATCTTCTTAGACCAGCTATATCTTTAGCGGATGTTGCTGCAGCTTCAACTTTTTGGTTAGAAGCTTTAGCGCAACAAGTAACAGATCATAATTCTCATAGCATTGTTAATCTTCTTCAACATGCTAATAACTTTATTTGTGATGCCATCTTTGATATCATTAGAGTCGATGTCAGGTATATGTCTCTAGCTATTTTAGCTAGAAGAGCTTTATT
The DNA here is from genome assembly GCF_027579735.1 of Bombina bombina. Taxonomy (NCBI): domain Eukaryota; kingdom Metazoa; phylum Chordata; class Amphibia; order Anura; family Bombinatoridae; genus Bombina; species Bombina bombina. The sequence goes on along the minus strand of NC_069501.1, from coordinate 1,158,679,848 downwards.
GCTTAAAACTTGGAATGCTGATATGTCTTCTAAGTCAACTTTGCTTTCCCCATTCTTTCCAGGGTAATAAATTATTTGGTTCTCAGTTGGATTCTATTATCTCAACTGTTACTGGAGGGAAAGGAACTTTTTTACCACAGGATAAAAAATCTAAAGGTAAATTTAGATCTAATAATCGTTTTCGTTCCTTTCGTCACAATAAGGAACAAAAACCTGATCCTTCACCCACAGGAGCGGTATCAGTTTGGAAACCATCTCCAGTCTGGAATAAATCCAAGCCTTTTAAATGAACATCATCATTCTGATTCTGATAGTGGTTCCTCTGGTTCAGAGGATTCTGTCTGAGAGGTTGATGCTGATAAATCTTCATATTTATTTAAATGGAATTTATTTGTTCTTTACTTAAAGAAGTCTTAATTGCATTAGAAATAGAGGATTCTGGTCCTCTTGATACTAAATCCAAACGTTTAAATAAGGTTTTTAAATCTCCTGTAGTTATTCCAGAAGTTTTTCCTGTCCCTGATGCTATTTCTGAAGTAATCTCCAGGGAATGGAATAATTTGGGTAATTCATTTACTCCTAAACGTTTTAAGCAATTATATCCTGTGCCATCTGACAGATTAGAGTTTTTGGACAAAATCCCTAAAGTTGATGGGGCTATCTCTACTCTTGCTAAACGTACTACTATTCCTACGGCAGATAGTACTTCCTTTAAGGATCCTTTAGATAGGAAGATTGAATCCTTTCTAAGAAAAGCTTACTTATGTTCAGGTAATCTTCTTAGACCAGCTATATCTTTAGCGGATGTTGCTGCAGCTTCAACTTTTTGGTTAGAAGCTTTAGCGCAACAAGTAACAGATCATAATTCTCATAGCATTGTTAATCTTCTTCAACATGCTAATAACTTTATTTGTGATGCCATCTTTGATATCATTAGAGTCGATGTCAGGTATATGTCTCTAGCTATTTTAGCTAGAAGAGCTTTATTGCTTAAAACTTGGAATGCTGATATGTCTTCTAAGTCAACTTTGCTTTCCCCATTCTTTCCAGGGTAATAAATTATTTGGTTCTCAGTTGGATTCTATTATCTCAACTGTTACTGGAGGGAAAGGAACTTTTTTACCACAGGATAAAAAATCTAAAGGTAAATTTAGATCTAATAATTGTTTTCGTTCCTTTCGTCACAATAAGGAACAAAAACCTGATCCTTCACCCACAGGAGCGGTATCAGTTTGGAAACCATATCCAGTCTGGAATAAATCCAAGCCTTTTAGAAAACCAAGCCAGCTCCCAAGTCCACATGAAGGTACGGCCCTCATTCCAGCCCAGCTGGTAGGGGGCAGATTACGTTTTTTCAAAGAAATTTGGATCAATTCAATTCACAATCTTTGGATTCAGAACATTGTTTCAGAAGGGTACAGAATTGGCTTCAAGATAAGGCCTCCTGCAAAGAGATTTTTTCTTTCCCGTGTCCCAGTAAATCCAGCGAAAGCTCAAGTATTTCTGAAATGTGTTTCAGATCTAGAGTTGGCTGGAGTAATTATGCCAGTTCCAGTTCTGGAACAGGGGCTGGGGTTTTATTCAAATCTCTTCATTGTACCAAAGAAGGAGAATTCCTTCAGACCAGTTCTGGATCTAAAAATATTGAATCGTTATGTAAGGATACCAACATTCAAAATGGTAACTATAAGGACTATCCTGCCTTTTGTTCAGCAAGGGCATTATATGTCCACAATAGATTTACAGGATGCATATCTGCATATTCCGATTCATCCAGATCACTATCAGTTTCTGAGATTCTCTTTCCTAGACAAGCATTACCAGTTTGTGGCTCTGCCGTTTGGCCTAGCAACAGCTCCAAGAATTTTTACAAAGGTTCTCGGTGCCCTTCTGTCTGTAATCAGAGAACAGGGTATTGTGGTATTTCCTTATTTGGACGATATCTTGGTACTTGCTCAGTCTTCACATTTAGCAGAATCTCATACGAATCAACTTGTGTTGTTTCTTCAAGATCATGGTTGGAGGATCAATTTACCGAAAAGTTCATTGATTCCTCAGACAAGGGTAATCTTTTTAGGTTTCCAGATAGATTCAGTGTCCATGACTCTGACAGACATCTAAAATTGATCTCAGCTTGTCGAAACCTTCAATCACAATCATTCCCTTCGGTAGCCTTATGCATGGAAATTCTAGGTCTTATGACTGCTGCATCGGATACGATCCCCTTTGCTCGTTTTCACATGCGACCTCTTCAGCTCTGTATGCGGAACCAGTGGTGCAGGGATTACACAAAGATATCTCAATTAATATCTTTAAAACCGATTGTACGACACTCTCTGACGTGGTGGACAGATCACCATCGTTTAGTTCAGGGGGCTTCTTTTGTTCTTCCGACCTGGACTGTAATTTCAACAGATGCAAGTCTGACAGGTTGGGGAGCTGTTTGGGGGTCTCTGACAGCACAAGGGGTTTGGGAATCTCAGGAGGTGAGATTACCAATCAATATTTTGGAACTCCGTGCAATTTTCAGAGCTCTTCAGTCATGGCCTCTTCTAAAGAGAGAATCGTTCTTTTGTTTTCAGACAGACAATGTCACAACTGTGGCATACATCAATCATCAAGGAGGGACTCACAGTCCTCTGGCTATGAAACAAGTATCTCGAATACTGGTATGGGCGGAATCCAGCTCCTGTCTAATTTCTGCGGTTCATATCCCAGGTATAGACAATTGGGAAGCGGATTATCTCAGTCGCCAAACGTTACATCCGGGCGAATGGTCTCTTCACCCAGAGGTATTTCTTCAGATTGTTCAAATGTGGGGACTTCCAGAAATAGATCTGATGGCTTCTCATCTAAACAAGAAACTTCCCAGGTATCTGTCCAGATCCAGGGATCCTCAGGCGGAAGCAGTGGATGCATTGTCACTTCCTTGGAAGTATCATCCTGCCTATCTCTTTCCGCCTCTAGTTCTTCTTCCAAGAGTAATCTCCAAGATTCTGAAGGAATGCTTGTTTGTTCTGCTGGTGGCTCCAGCATGGCCTCACAGGTTTTGGTATGCGGATCTTGTCCGGATGGCCTCTTGCCTACCGTGGACTCTTCCGTTAAGACCAGACCTTCTGTCGCAAGGTCCTTTTTTCCATCAGGATCTCAAATCCTTAAATTTAAAGGTATGGAGATTGAACGCTTGATTCTTAGTCAAAGAGGTTTCTCTGACTCTGTGATTAATACTATGTTACAGGCTCGTAAATCTGTATCTAGGAAGATATATTATAGAGTCTGGAAGACTTACATTTCTTGGTGTCTTTCTCATCATTTTTCCTGGCATTCTTTTAGAATTCCGAGAATTTTACAGTTTCTTCAGGATGGTTTGGATAAAGGTTTGTCTGCAAGTTCCTTGAAAGGACAAATCTCTGCTCTTTCTGTTCTTTTTCACAGAAAGATTGCTAATCTTCCTGATATTCATTGTTTTGTACAAGCTTTGGTTCGTATAAAACCTGTCATTAAGTCAATTTCTCCTCCTTGGAGTTTGAATTTGGTTCTGGGGGCTCTTCAAGCTCCTCCATTTGAACCTATGCATTCATTGGACATTAAATTACTTTCTTGGAAAGTTTTGTTTCTTTTGGCCATCTCTTCTGCTAGAAGAGTTTCTGAATTATCTGCTATTTCTTGTGAGTCTCCTTTTCTGATTTTTCATCAGGATAAGGCGGTGTTGCGAACTTCTTTTAAATTTTTACCTAAGGTTGTGAATTCTAACAACATTAGTAGAGAAATTGTGGTTCCTTCATTATGTCCTAATCCTAAGAATTCTAAGGAGAAATCATTGCATTCTTTGGATGTAGTTAGAGCTTTGAAATATTATGTTGAAGCTACTAAGAATTTACAAAAGACTTCTAGTCTATTTGTCATCTTGGTTAAAATCTTTAATTCATCATGCCTATGTCGAGTCGGGTAAAACTCCGCCTCAAAGGATTACAGCTCATTCTACTAGGTCAGTTTCTACTTCCTGGGCGTTTAGGAATGAAGCTTCGGTTGATCAGATTTGCAAAGCAGCAACTTTGTCTTCTTTGCATACTTTTACTAAATTCTACCATTTTGATGTGTTTTCTTCTTCTGAAGCAGTTTTTGGTAGAAAAGTACTTTAGGCAGCTGTTTCAGTTTGATTCTTCTGCTTATATTTTCAATTTAAACTTTATTTTGGGTGTGGATTATTTTCAGCGGAATTGGCTGTCTTTATTTTATCCCTCCCTCTCTAGTGACTCTTGCGTGGAAGATCCACATCTTGGGTAGTCATTATCCCATACGTCACTAGCTCATGGACTCTTGCTAATTACATGAAAGAAAACATAATTTATGTAAGAAATTACCTGATAAATTCATTTCTTTCATATTAGCAAGAGTCCATGAGGCCCACCCTTTTTGTGGTGGTTATGATTTTTTTGTATAAAGCACAATTATTCCAATTCCTTATTTATTTTATGCTTTCGCACTTTTTTCTTATCACCCCACTTCTTGGCTATGCATTAAACTGATTTGTGGGTGTGGTGAGGGGTGTATTTATAGGCATTTTGAGGTTTGGGAAACTTTGCCCCTCCTGGTAGGAATGTATATCCCATACGTCGCTAGCTCATGGACTCTTGCTAATATGAAAGAAATGAATTTATCAGGTAAGTTCTTACATAAATTATGTTTTTCCAGTATTGAATCTCATTTTCCATTTACCAGCCCATTTTGCCAATTTTTTTAAATCCGCTTGCAAAGCAATTTCATCATGCACTGACATAATGACCTTGCACAACTTTGTATCATCTGCAAAAATAGAGATGTTGTTATTTAATACTTGCTCCAAGTCATTAAAGTGAAGGTCAGCCGGATTTACCGCATGGATATTGGCTAAGAGGTAAAAACGTCAAAAATGTTTTTAGCCGTGGGCTGCTGTAGCAGCTAAGAATGGCGATCGGTTGAAACAAATAAAGGAGCTTTCTACATGAAGTATCTTATACTTCATGAATGAAAGTCCCCTTTATTTGTTTCAATAATCAATCCTAGCGTTTGTACAATGCTAGGATTGACTTTAACAAAAAATATTAATAAAACAAAAAAACAGGGTCCAGTATTAATCCCTGTGGGATTCCATTGATAACCTTAGTCCAATCTGAGTATGATCCATTTCCAGTTAAGTAAAGTAAATTATGAAAATGTACCGCTCATTTAAAATTCAGAGGGGGGGAGGGGGAAGGAAGGTAGGGGAAAGGGAGGGAATTAAAGGGGGAATAGAGAAAAAGAGGGATACAAGGAGGAGATGGAGTGGAAGGGTTGAAGATATCTCCAAATGGGTCAGGCGTTAAGATCAGGGTAAGAATGGAGGTGGATGATGTGGTCTTAATGTGTTTATGTATATGTCCTCAGCCTATCTTATTGGGAAACATGACTCCCAAAGAAACATCAATTCAGCATAATAATCTAGTTTACCATTAATGTAATAAAAGTATCTCTCTAGAGCTAGGTTTCGCTTCATTTGTTCTATCCACAGTTGTAGGGTAGGAGTCCTATCAGATTTCCAAAACCTGGGTATTATCTGTTTTGCACTACTTATGGTAGTGGTATAGTGTTTGAAAGGGAGCTTGGGAGTGACATGAAATAAGTAGATAATGGGGTCCAAGGGGATATCACTATTTAGAAGTTTGCACATAACTCGATTAATGTCCTGCCAAAATTGGCCTATCAGAGGACATGTCCACCAAATATGGAATGGAGTGCCTTCTTCTGAGCATTTCCTCCAGCATCTATCGGATGCTTCGGGAAAGATGTATTTTAATCTGTGAGGGGTGAGGTACCATCTTAGGAGGAATTTATAATTTGTCTCTAGGACCGTTGCCGAGTGAGCAGACCTGGAGGTGTTCTGAAAGATAGTGAACCATTCTTGCTTGGTAAGAGTATATGGGAGTTCCCTGTGCCAAGAGACCACTGTTGTATTTTGTATGACTTTTATAGGTGTTATAAGTAACCAATATAATGCAGAGATTCCATGACTAGGGGGCGTTTCCTGTGTGCACATTTTTTCAAAGGAGGTGCGTTCCCTAGTTATCAAGGTTTTATTCCTATGGGAGCTAACGAAGTGCTTGAGCTGTAAATACCTATACTAGTGTGAGAAATGCATTATATGAAGGTCCTCAAGGTGCTGTTGGGGCATCAGATTACCTGCTTCCATAAGAGAATATAAGGGTAGTGAGCTATTCAAATTAACTGTAGATGTAGGAGATAGGTATATTCCAATTGGAAAGTCGGTATTGTAGAATACAGTTGTCAGTGGGGAAGGGACTGAAGAGATGTGTTGGTGTGTATGTATAACCGTAGACCAGACTTTGAAAGTTTCCCCGATGATGGGGTTCTTGTAGATATTTGGTGGGATATTATTTTTATGTTGCCAGCAAAAGACCCCAAGTTGGGGTATATGTGTAATATCATGTTCCAAGACTAGCCATGTTTTATTATATGGTATTGGCAATGTGCACCAGTCCACAATCCTCCTCAGGAACACTGCCTGATGGTATTTAGATAAGTCTGGGGCTCCCAAGCCCCCAGAGTCTTTTGGGAAATAAAGTGTGGATTTGGCAACTCTTGGCAGGCGTTTTTTCCATATATAGGAATTAACAATTGTTTGTAATCTGGGCAAATATGATGTAGGGAGTGATATTGGAAGGGTTTGAAATACATATAACACTTTTGGAAGAATGATCATTTTATTATTTCCAATTCTGCCGAGCCAAGATATTTTTTTATGGATCCATAGCAACGTATCTCTTGTAAGAGTAGTTAGGAGGGATTCATAATTCAAGTCGAACAGTTGCTGGGGTCTCGTGGACAGGTGAACACCCAGGTATTTTAGGGAGTCATATTGTATCATATAGGGTGACTGCTGTTGCAGTGTGTATAAATCAGTCTCAGGTAAATTAATTGGGAGCATTTCAGATTTGCGTTGGTTCACTAAGTAGTTAGAGCAGGCACCAAACACTTCCAGGGAGCTCTGCACCACAGAGAAAGAGGACGTTGGTCATGTTAGCGTCAGTAGTAGGTCATCTGCATATAGCGCTAATTTATGGGTGGTGGAGTTTATTGTGAGTCTATGTATGTCAGGGTTATTATGTAGCGTGTTGGCTAAAGCTTCCATAGATAGCACAAATAGTAATGGGGAGAGCGGGCACCCCTGACGAGTGCCGTTTGAGATATTGAAAGAAGAGGATAGCAAACCATTTACTCTAATTTTAGCTGTCGGTAAGTTGTATAATGCAAAGATCCTATGAATAAAGTTATTGGGAAAGCCACATTTTTGTAGTGTGAGTTTCAGAAAGATCCAGTCAAGTCTGTCAAAAGCCTTTTCAGCATCTGTCGATAGTAAAAGAAAGGGAAGGTTATAGTCAGAAACATATTGCATGAGGTGGAGAATTTTCACTGTGTTGTCCTTGGCCTCCCTCTGCGGTACAAAGCCCACCTGGTCAGTGTGGATAAGGGAAGGTAATATTTTATTTACTCTAGTAGCTAGAATTTTGGCATATAACTTAATGTCTACATTAAGTAGAGAGATGGGATGGTAATTAGATGGTATTGTCGGATCCTTATGTGGTTTAGGAAACACTGTGACTATTGCCTCCAGCATGGAGGGTGGCAGACCCTTAGTGTCATCAATATGATTAAATACCGATAGCAAGTATGGTGTGACTATGTGGCTAAATTTCTTGTAATAAGTGCCTGTAATCCCATCAGGGCCAGGACTTTTCCCTGTCTTTAGGGATTTAATCGCCACTACAATTTCCTCTGCAGTAATTGGGGCTATCAACATATCTGAGTGTTCACCTGAGATAGATGGGAAAGATGTGGAATCTAAATATTGCAAACATTTGCTTTGATGAGTACTGGTATCCCTGTCTGTTGTCAAGTTATATGGATCAGAATAATAGTTCTTGAATATCTCTGCAATTCTTTGAGTTTCTACAGTTGTCCCACCCAGGGGATCTTGCAATGCTGTGATAAAGTGTGTTGATTTTTTGGTCTTGACTGCCCTAGCTAGTAACCTAACTGGTCTATTTCCCTCTAAGTAGTATCTTTGTTGGAGTCTGAGCGCCTGTATTTGTGCTGTTTGGTCCAAGAGTTCTGAGAGTTTATGCCTAGCCTGATCTAGTTGTACCTGTAGAGTCGTGTCTCTGGGGTTCAATTTATGAAGACAAACAGATTGCTGACAATGTGTAGTGGTCTCCTGATACAGGGCCCTGTTTTTTTTTCTGTTGGATGGATTTAAGTTTTATCAATTCACCCCTCAGGGTGCATTTATGAGCTTACCATATGATATAAGGATCTATGTCAGGGGTATTATTAGTACGGAAATAATCTGTTAAGAAGGTTTCTAGATGTTTTAATGTAAAGTAATTGTTCAATAGCGTATCATCTAGTCACCATTGAAAAGGTTTGTAAGGTAAGGAGTACCAATGCAGCGAACACAGGACCGCCGAGTGATACGACCATGCTGTGGGGGATATTTCAGCGTTAGAAATGTAGGCTATGGTGGTGTGGTCTATAAGTATATAGTCTATTCGCGAATGCGAATGATTAGGGGTAGAGTAGAAAGTAATTTTTGCTGGGATATTGGACCCACCAGGTGTCATGCATTCCCATAAGCGCCAAGTCATCTTTTATTGATTTAAAAGACCGTTTGGACATGTGGGAACGAGCAATGGAGCTATCTAACAATGGATTTAGTGGGGTATTAAGGGCTCCTCCAATGATAAGTGGCCCTTTAGAAAGAGATAATATATTGTTTGTGATCTTGCGAAAAAAGGAAGCCTGATGAGTATTAGGGATGTATATATTTACTTGTGTGATTGGTCTGCCTGCCAGCAGGCCCAACAGTGTTAGATATCGCCCCTCCTCATCTTTTTTCATTTGTTGTAGGTGAAAGGTTAAAGATCTGTGGAGTAGGATACTAACACCTGAAATTTTTTTAGAAGCATGACTGCTGTGGTAATGAGTGGGGTAAGTGGATGAGAAGAAAGAAGGCTCCTGACCATCTAAGTAATGAGTCTCCTGTAAAAACAGGATATCCATATGTCTATGAGTGATGTCAATAAATGCTTTGGAACATTTATGGGGAACATTAAACCATTTGACATTCTGTGTAATTAGTCTTATAGATTGTGGATTACTCATTTAGATATAAACTTTATACTTTATATGTTTAGCTATAAATGAATAGATAGGGTGTTGAACTGCAAACACAGGTTCTTGAACAATGCTGGCTTAGTATAAGATAATTTAGTGGGTCTGATAATATCATCTGAATGCAATACAATAAACACTGTAATATAGTAAATGTGAACAAAGAGTGAACAACACATAAACAACACAACGAAAACAACAACAATACAAACAAATGGTGTGACATCTCATGTCACTTGAACAGGGAAGACTGGCCTTACCCATTCTTAGAAGTGTAAGAAAATTAATTACGAGACATATTGCCTTTGTTAAGCTAAAAAATTATAAAGGCAATTAATTGACAACTACATACTGAGGTTCAGAATGTTCTATTCTATATCACAGTATAAACTTGTGGAAGGAAAAAGTGATAACAGATTATACAAATTAGGAAGTATTAAAGCACTGCAAGCATGTCTCACCACTCCGGCGAGTGACAAAAATCATGAGATATCCATATGTGTTACCACAGGAGGGTTCTTTATCGTCTTCGACTGGGATTGCACCTAGGGATTACGGGGAGGTCTTTGTGGTAGTGGCCTGTTGGAGGGTGGTTGGTGATCAGAATCCGGTATTGATGGTGGGAGTCTATTCCCAGGTTAGAGCAAAAGGTTGTGGCATAGACTTGCATATGAACTTGGTGCCTCTGTAGGATACTTGTATGTCGCAGGGAAACCCCCATCTATATAAAATTCCTTTTGCCCTGAGGATGGTCGTGAGGGGGAGAAAGTCTCTCCGTCTTTGCAACATGCGAGGGGCAAGGTCCATGAATATTTGCAGACGGCAATTTTGGAAGTTTATTTCTTTAAGTTGTCTAGCTGCACAAAGTATCTCTTCTCTGGCTTGGTATTCTTTTAGCTTTAGAACAATATCACATGGAGGTGCGTGGTCTGGGGGTTTCGGCCGCAATGCTCTATGGGCTCTGTCCATTGAGGTGTCTATTGTCGACGATGGGCCTAGAAGGTGTGAAAAAAGGCCTTGTAGATATTCAGTAATAGTGTTAGGTAAGATAGTTTCAGGGATTCCTGTTATGCGAAGATTCTGGCGGCGTTCCCTATTTTCTAAATCTTCCAATTTATCTTGTAACTGAGTAAGAAATAGGTCGTGAGCTTGGGTTGTATTTTGTAGGTTAGGGATTTCAGCTTGGTTGAAATCATTTTCTTCCTCTAACGCTTTAACTCTGTTACCAATTTCTGTCATATCTTTCCTTAGGCCTGCCAACTCCTCCTTAATGCAAGAGCGAACTTTTACTACTATATTGTCCAAATCTGCTTTTGAGGGGATAGAAGCCAGAAAAGCTTTACTTATCTGTATAGGTTCTTCTGCAGCACTGTCATCACTTTCTGATGATGTAGTAGCAGTGTTTTTAAGCATGGCATGTTCCTGTGAAATAGCTTGAGGATTATCAGAAACCTTGAAAAAGGAGCTCACAGATTTATTTGCAGCTGCTGAGCTTTTCACTTGTTTGTCTTGTTTGGGTGCTCTTTTTGGCGACATGCTGATAGAGTTGATATGATGCACTATACTGGGTTCTCCCAGACAAATCCAATTATTGAAGGACACTATTGCGCAGTCTGTATAAAGTGGTAGAATCTCCCTCACCACAAACTAGGTGAGCTGTGATAGTGTGTGTTCAATTGTGTTACATGCTGCCTCTGATAAGTCCCAGCTCAATTATTGTAATTGCTGAGCATCCCACCTCCAATCCAGCTGTCTTATATGGAGAAATATTGCAGGAGTATGCAGAAGCCCATAACAACATAACCTCTGGTATAGATCCTTTAGGCATTTAAATGTATGTCTGTTGCGCTCCACCATGTATACCATGTAAATGCTATTAGTGTGGTTAGGCAAACAAGGTGATTCAGATGATGCAGATCGTGTGAAAAAGTCAAAATAGTCACTTACAATTTTCATCAATGTCTTCTGGGGAACCCTGGTTAATTGCAAGGATTAACGGTATGAGCCCATGCGTGCATTGTAGTAGATAGGTCCAAGATGGCGACCGCAACTACGATCTCTTATAATAGGGAAGTTCACCTTTTCCCTGCTGTAAAAGTTCCGCTTATAAGAATTATTGACCAGCCTGGTTGTAGCACCTGAATGCTCGTTTTCCCAAAGATCTCGGGTAATGGCTCACGGAGCTCACTCACTGTGCGACCATCTAACTTGGCAGCCAGCTCCGCCCCCAATGCTACTGTTTTTTATACTCTATTAATGGCCTTGTAGGACTTCCCTGAACTAGCTAGTTCTGAGATAAAATTTCAAAACAATATGATTAAAGGGACAGTCAAGCCAAAATAAACTTTAATGATTCAGATAGGGCATGCCATTTTAAACAACTTTCCAATTTACTTTTATCACCAATTTTGCTTTGTTCTCTTGGTATTCTTAGTTGAAAGCTAAACCTAGGTAGGATCATATACTAATTTCTTAGACCTTGAATGCTGCCTCAAATCTAAATGCATTTGACAGTTAAACAATAATAAATAATTTATAATCAGACACAAAAAAATAACTAATAAATGTGATAAAAAGGATATAAAGTGTCAAACAATGCTGGAGTTGCGATTTTCACAATATCTCAAAGGAAAAAAAGAAACAAATTATGGTGCAATATTGAATACTGAAAATCGAAACTCCAGCATTGTTTGACAATTTATATCCTTTTTATCACATTTATTGTTGCATTTTGACAGTTTTTCGCCACTGGAGGGCATGAAGTTACATAGGAGTCAGCACTGATTGGCTAAAATGCAAGTCTGTCAAAATAACTGATATAAGGGGGCAGTTTGCAGAGACATAGATACAAGGTAATTAAAGAGGTAAAATGTGTATTATTATAACTGTGTTGGTTATGCAAAACTGGGGAATGGGTAATAAAGTGATTATCTTTCTTTTTAAACAACAACTATTCTGGTGTTGACTGTCCCTTTAATATTCTTTGAGATCAATGAAGCCCAGTAGATGAACAACACTTCATGGTTGCAGGAGCCCAAGTATATCTGAGTAATGTGTGAGCTGTGTTTGAAAGGCAGTGGTGTGAATTACTTTCAAAATATTCTAAGTGAAGAATCTAAGAGCCTTTCTGAGGAAAACCGTAAGTTTACCCATGTTACATTTTAAATCATGTAACATAAGAAAAACATAAATTATGCTGACCAGATAATTTCCTTTCCTTCTGTATGAGAAGAGTCCACGGCTTCATTCCTTACTTGTGGGAATACAGAACCTGGCCACCAGGAGGAGGCAAAGACACCCCAGCCAAAGACTTAAATACCCCCCCCCCCCCTTCTTCTCTTATCCCCCAGTCATTCTGCAGAATGACTGAGGGAACAAGGAACAGTAGGAGAAACATCAGGGTATAAAAGGTGCCAGAAGAACAAAACCAAATTTAAGTCCGCCCAACAGAGAATTCGGGCGGGGGCCGTGGACTCTCCTCATACAGAAGGAAAGGAAATGATCTGGTAAGCATAATTTATGTTTTCCTTCTTAATATGAGGAGAGTCCACGGCTTGATTCCTTACTTGTAGGAAACATATACCCAAGGTCTAGAGGACACTGAATGAAAAACGGGAGGGTAAAAAGAGAGGCGGACCCTGTTTTGAGGGCACCACAGCCTGAAAAACCCTTTCTCCCAAAAGCTGCTTCTGCCAAAGCAAAAAAGTAAAATATGTAAAATCTTGAAAAAGTATGTAAGGAAGACCAGGTAGTCACCCTAAATCTAATCCAAAAACCTAAGAGGAAACCACAGCTCTAGTTGAATGAGCCTTCATCCTCTGAGGAGGCTTGTGTCCCGCTGACCCATAGGCTAAGCGAGAAATGCTCCTCAACCAGAAAAACAAAGAAGCGGACGAGACTTCCTGCCACTTACGCTTCCCAAAATAGACACAAACAAGGAAAAAGTCTGACGAAACACCCTTGTAGCCTGAAGATAGGACTTCAAGGCCCGAACCACATCCAAGTTATGAAATAACTGCTCCTTCGAAAGAGAAGGGTTAAGACATAAGGAAAGAAGCACAATCTCCTGATTGATTTTGTGACCTTAAACAACTCTAGGAAGAAAACCTAACTCAGTATGAAGAACAGCCTTAGCCACGTGAAAAACTTGGTAAGGAAACTCACAATGCACGGCAGCAATCTTAGAAACTCTGCTTGCCAAAGCAATAGTCATTAGAAGAAGAACCTTACAAGACAGTAAATGTTAATGTCAACACCATGCATAAGCCTAAACGGAGCCTTCTGCAAAACTTAGAACAAGATGTTAACTCCAAAGAGGAGCACTAGATCTAAACACAGGTCTGATCTAGTCAAAGACTGGACCTCTGGAAGCTCTGTGAGCCTCTCAAGCAGTAAAACAGATAGGGCCGAAATCTGTCCCCTAAGGGAGCCAACAGAAACGGCCCTTTTTACAGAGCCTCCAGGAGAAAGGAAGGATCCTGGAAAACCTGGCCTTACCAGAAAAAGAAGGTCCTGCACTCCTTATGATAGATGCAACGATAGCCGGGGGCTTATGAGCTAAGACAAGAGTATCAACAATACTTTCAGAAAAACCTCTTGTGGCTAAGACTAAGCATTCAAGTGCACACAGTCAGCCTCAGAGAATCCAGATTGTGATGAACACAAGGACCCTGCACCAGCTAATCCCTGTAACAAGATCCATGGAGGCGAAGCCCCTGAACTGCGATACAACTCATAGATATAAACGGAGCAAACCGTCTCTCTGACGCCTGCTCCTGCTAGGATTGAACCATCCACAACAATGCGTGACATGGCAGAAAGAGAAGAAGGTTAAAAAGAAACCTCTAAGGAATGCTAGATGTCTAGCATATTCTGGATGAAAAGGCCAGAGCCCCACCTGGGTTCAAACCCACCTTCTGCTACAGAAGTGGTGGAGCTAACACTGATGCCTTGAAATCTTGATCGTCTTTCCCATCAGATACACACATTCGAGCAGTGAATGATTGTAGGGGACATCCGATCCTGAAAAGTATGCTCATAGAGAAGGTCGCTGGCAATAAGCCAAAGTGGGCCTCTGCCCACCATCAAACACCAGACCCCCCAGAAGACCAAATCTTCCAAGCAGAATGCTCGCTGAGGGACCAAAGGAATAATTGGAAGGAAACTTCCAACCCACGGACCTCCCTAGGACCTACCTAGGACACTCTCTCCCCACGGACATGGAAGCGACAAGGACAAAACCGCGAGAAAAGTTTCTGAGAACAGGGAGATCTGAACAGAACACTGGGAATTGATTTCCCCCACCGGTATTCCATGTAAGTCTGATAAGACAGAATCACCAGCACCATGCCAAAGTCACTGCCATGGCTGTGTCTATCACTCTCCATTCCCGCGTCAACAAAGAACAGAAGGAGGCTGGAGGGCATAACCTGATGGAAAATTTGCAAGATCTCAGGATTAAAAGAAAGCTGTCACAGCAGGATTCAACACTAAGTCTTCAGCTTGCTAGACAGGGTAGATAAAAATCCCTGTCCCTAAGACTAAACAGCATCCACCCTGGTGTTGACACCAGCACTTCAGGTCTAGATACAACTCTGAGGATCAAAAAGACAAGAGAAATCCCTAAAAGTCTATTAGCAGGCGAAGGTAAGAAACCCAGAAAAGCCGAGATCCGGGAACTACTGTAAATTTTGAAAGCAGGATACTGCCTCCTTAAACCCCAGATCCCAAGAAAGATCAGAACGAGGTTTACTGAAAGATACGGTTCCTAAGAACCAAATTTGCACAAAAAAGATGAAACAGGAAAGACATCCTTCTTCCGAACAAAGGAAGGGAGAACCTTACATTCTCCAGCGAAAAGATGCTTCAATATCATAGAACCCAATTAAGACCCTCCCCCTATTAGGGCATGCACCAAGAGTGGGAGAAAATATCCCGCAGTGTGATAGATACCGGGACAATGACTCCAAAGGTCACTTGACTTCTCGGACAAGACAGTTGCCCAGAAAAGAAGCCTAGTTCTGGTCTCTTGGACCCCTAGATCCATATGATCCAGTTTCAAGCACCCATCCCAGATAATACCTAAACAGGTCCAGCCTGTTAACTAGGATAGATGAGCCTGCTGTACCTGGACCAGAATGTAGAAGAAAAAAACTCCTTCTCCTAAGTAGAAAGAAGGAACAGACCTAACTAGTATCTACAACAGGTCCTACCTTTCATCTAGGATACAACGTATCTTCCGGAACACTCCCAGGCTTAAATTAAACTTTTTAGGTTCCAGCAAAGCTAGAACAACTGAATAATCAAATTAAAGAAATTAATCTCTGAGGCTTAACATTTTCCTCTAAAATATCGGGGAAACTATCACCCCGAGCAGAAATCTATAAACTTCCACCAGAAGTCTCCAACAATCTCGACCATCATAGTCGATAGTATCAAAAATCCCATGTGACGAAACGTCTTTCTAAGAAGAGTTTTTAAAACAATCCAGAGCTAAAAAAAAACAGAATTTATGATTACCTGATAAATTTCTTTCTCCTACGGTGTGTCCGGTCCACGGCTTCATCCTTACTTGTGGGATATTCTCATTCCCTACAGGAAGTGGCAAAGAGAGCACAACAGCAGAGCTGTCCATATAGCTCCCCCTCTAGCTCCGCCCCCCAGTCATTCGACCGACGGTCAGGAGAAAAAGGAGAACCATAGGGTGCAGTGGTGACTGTAGTGTACAAAAACAAAAATTTTAAACCTCACTAAAAGCCAGGGCGGGCCGTGGACCGGACACACCATAGGAGAAAGAAATTTATCAGGTAAACATAAATTCTTTTTTCTCCTACATTGGTGTGTCCGGTCCACAGCTTCATCCTTACTTGTGGGAACCAATACCAAAGCTTTAGGACACGGATGAAGGGAGGGAGCAAGTCAGGTAACCTAAACGGAAGGCACCACTGCTTGTAAAACCTTTCTCCCAAAAATAGCCTCCGAAGAAGCATAAGTATCGAATTTGTAAAATTTGGCAAAAGTATGCAGAGAAGACCACGCCGCTGCCTTACAGATCTGTTCAACAGAAGCCTCATTCTTGAGGGAACTGATGGTGAACTTTGTGGATCGGAATATGCAGGTATGCATCCTTTAGGTCCACGGTAGTCATGTATTGACCCTCCTGGATCATTGGTAAAATTGTTCGAATTGTTTCCATTTTGAATGATGGAACTCTGAGGAATTTGTTTAGGATCTTTAAGTCCAGAATTGGCCTGAACGTTCCCTCCTTTTTGGGAACTACAAACAGGTTTGAGAAAAAAACCCAGTCCTTGTTCTGCTTTTGGAACTGGGTGTATCACTCCCATTTTTAAAAGGTCTTCTACGCAATGTAAGAATGCCCGTCTCTTTGTCTGGTCTAAAGACAAGCGAGACATGTGAAACCTTCCCTTTGGAGGAAGGTCCTTGAATTCTAGGAGATACCCCTGAGAGACAATCTCTAAAGCCCAGGGGTCTAGGACATCTCTTGCCCAAGCCTGAGTAAAGAGAGAGAGTCTGCCCCCTACCAGATCCGGTCCCGGATCGGGGGCTATCCTTTCATGCTGATTTGGTAGCAGCAGCAGGCTTCTTAGCCTGTTTCCACTTGTTCCAGCCTTGCAATGGTTTCCATGCTGGTTTGGGCTGGGAAGGGTTACCCTCTTGTCTAGAGGCTGTAGAGCTAGGAGCCGGTCCGTTCCTGAAATTGCTTTAAAAGGTCTATCCTGTGGAAGGGCATGGCCCTTTCCCCCAGTGATGTCTGAAATAATCTCTTTCAATTCTGGCTCGAATAGGGTCTTACCCTTGAAAGGACTAGTAAGCAATTTTGTTTTGGACGACACATCCGCCGACCAAGATTTTAGCCCTGCGCGCCACTATTGCAAAACCTGAATTTTTCGCCGCTAATTTAGCTAATGAAAAGCGGCATCTAAAATAAAGGAATTAGCCAACTTCAGTGCGTGAATTCTGTCCATGACTTCATCATATGGAGTCTCCTTCTGGAGCGAATTTTCTAGTTCATCGAACCAAAAAGACGCCGCTGTGGTGACAGGAATAATGCACGAAATTGGTTGAAGAAGGAAACCTTGCTGAACAAAAATTTTATTAAGCAATCCTTCTAATTTTTTATCCATAGGATCTTTGAAAGTGCAACTGTCCTCTATTGGAATAGTTGTGCGCTTAACTAACGTTGAAACTGCCCCCTCTACCTTAGGGACCGTCTGCCATGCGTCCCTTCTGGGGTCAACAATGGGGAACATTTTCTTAAATATAGGAGGGGGAACAAAAGAAACACCTGGCTTCTCCCACTCCTTAGTCACTATATCCGCCATCTTAGGTATCGCAAACGCATCAGTGTGTACTGGGACCTCTAGGAAATTGTCCATTTTACACAATTTTTCTGGGCTCACCAAAGGATCACAATCATCAAGTACAGCTAGGACCTCCTTAAGTAGGGCGCGGAGGTGTTCTAGCTTAAATTTAAATGTTATGGTATCAGGCTCTGCCTGCTGAGAAACTTTTCCTGTCAGAAATTTCTCCCTCAGACAGGCCCTCCCTCACCGCCAATTCAGCTTGATGTGAGGGCACTACAGATAAATTATCCTCTGCGTCTGCTTGCTCATTGTCTGTGTTTAAAACTGAACAATCACGTTTCCTAGGAAAGGCTGGCAGTTTGGATAAAAAATGCTAATTGTAGCATAGTAATCGCAATTGGTGCACTAGATGTACTGGGCATCGCCTGCGCGGGCATAGCTGGTGTTGACACAGAAGGAGAGGAAAGCAAGCTATCTTCACTACCTTCAGCTAAAGAATCATCTTGGGCTATATTTTTAAGTGTAATTGTACTGTCGTTAAGCTAGTTGGACGCTATGGCACACTGCACACATAAATTTAATGGGGGAACCACCTTGGCCTTTGGACATACAGAACATAGTCTATCTGAAGATACAGACATGTTTGACAGGCTTAAACAGAACTACAATGCAATAAAAATTATTTTTGACAAAAACGTTACTGTCTCTTTAAATAATAAAAGAGCACACATTATTACTGAAACATCAAAAAACCATGAAATAAACATCCGATTTTAATGAAATTTTCACCACAGAGCCTTAATGCTTTGAAAAGATTGCACACAATTTTTCAGACCAATTAACCCCTTAATGCCCAAACCGGAGCTAATAACAGTTATTAACCGGTTAACACACTACAGTACTAGCCCCAGCTTCCCCTGGAGCCTTTACCTTTGTTAGGGATTATTTTAGTAGAAATAAAAAACTACAACTAACACCACATACTCTTTACCACCCCCGTGGAGATGCTACTTGTTCAGAGCGGCAAAGAGAATGACTGGGGAGCGGAGCTATATGGACAGCTCTGCTGTTGTGCTCTCTTTGCCACTTCCTGTAGGGAATGAGAATATCCCACAAGTAAGGATGAAGCCGTGGACCGGACACACCAATGTAGGAGAAAATCAAAAAACTATCCGGAACGGAATAGCAAAGAAAAAGGCAAGCTCCCACAGTGATAAGCTGAAAAGGAGTTTGTAAACAAAAACAGGTCCTGCCAACCCTGGTTCCATTACCAGGAAGGCCCTGGGTAAACGCGCTATGCTTCTCCCCCTTCTTCTCCTACTCCCACCTAGTTTGGGTTCCACCCTGCCCTCACTTTGATTTATTCACCCCTCCCCCTCTTCCTCTTTCATATAAGTTGTATCCCCCCCCCCCCTTGCTCAGTCACTCCTTGCCCCGCCTGGATAACCCGTTTGAATCTGAGTTCATTATTAGAGGTTTACATACTTTTCATAACAATGTATAAACTGACTTTCATATTTATCACAGTATTTATGTCTCCTCGAATATGTGCTTGTAGTATATTTTGAACTAGCCTGAGAGATTAGATCCATATCACACTATAAGAAAAGTGGTTGTTTTTAAAGGGATTTCCCAAAAGATCTCATATAGCAGGCTAGATGACAAGTACTTAAATTATAAAACTGTTTATCCTGACACACCAAAATGGTCTTTAAGTTACCTCAATTGGGCATATGAGATATGATAGATTTTTGTGCAATACCGGAGATCAATGTCTGTCATTATAATGTTGTCATTTTGATTTGTTATATTCTCAATAAAAACTTATTTGGAAAAAAAAAACAGGTCCTACCTGTTATACGACACAACCCCCCATAGAGCTTGGAAATGGGATTCTAAATAAACAATAAAACAAAAAGTAAAACAAGAAAACAAGGAATATCACCATCCTCCACTCGTCTTAGTTAAGATCATTATCTGAGGACTGAGATTCAACTGACGGAGTAGTAGTGGAAACCTCTAACATCGCCAAAACATCTCTCAGAAGTAAACGCAGGCGTGCCAATCTAAATCTAAATGCTAAGCCCTCCGCAGTCGAAGGACCAAAGTCAGCAGACTCCGACCCTGGAGGTTCTCCCTCTGAAGCCTCAGAGGGAACCGCAACCCCAGAGGACTTATCAGACACCAATTGTCCTTGGGCAGGAGAGCCCGGATTAACTCCTCGCTTGCGCGTAACAGGAATAGGTAACCACACTAAAGCCGTAGAGAAGGCCATGCAGAACTGCGTAGTAACGTCTGGTGGAAACAAACCCCTTACAGACGAAGGAGGATCGGAACTCAGGAAAACTGCTTATGTAGGAACAGAATTAAGGGAACACACCTCACTGGATGAAGAATCCTCAGAGGCGGATGGCTCAGTGGTCTTTAACATTGGTTGATGAGAACACTCTATTGTAGCATACAGAACATAATTGAGCAGGCTGGATTACCCAGGCCTCCTCACAATATACACAGGTATCAAATTCTGTATCGGAGGGATTCCCCTCTAAATTATCAGAATCCTCCATAAATCGTCAATATCAAATTATAGAAAGGAAAAACAACTGGCACCTTATATCCCCAATGGCTGGGGCACTCACCACCTCCTATGACCCAGACAGATAGAGAAGAAGCTCCTCTCCACAGACACCTTGTCAGGAATCAGAAGTGGTGAAAAAAACTTGACCATTCCTGGTCTCATGGTGCTCATGCAGGACCTGCCCCATCTAAGGTAAAAGCGCCCCAGCTTAATGTAAAGAAACTGCGTAGCTCTCAAAATGAAAATAACCTGTACGTTCCGTATCAGCCTAAGAGCCCAAACGTTCTTACACATAAGCAGTCAAAATCACATAACAAATATGATTAAAAAACCCCACTGTTCAATAATCCCCCTCAGGAGATATGAACCCTTGATTCCAAAAAGTTAAAGGAGTCCCACTGTGACCCTGTCTACTATCGTTAACATTTGTGTAAAATAATGAAACGATCTTACAGGAATCTATGCCGTGGAACAGTGACACGGTCCTTCAAGTTTGACAGATTGTAGCCGCACTTCTGACATGGACTTGAGTGAAGAAAGCAGGCAGTGAAACTCGTCAACACTGATTGCTTAAGGAGCTGTTAATGAGTCTGGATGGCTTCGCAGAAATACTTTCCCCACATCTCCAGACTCTAACTTTCGTCAATGCTCTCACTGAGAGGCTGACAAGACTACTTAAAACCCCAGTCCCATCTTGAAGGGTACTACCCTCCATAAGGAACTACTCCGAAATCTTCTGACACTTCTCTGCCAACCTCCTGTGACGAAAGCAAAGAATGACTGGGGGATAAGGTTAGTGGGGGAGGTATTTAAGCTTTTAGCTGGGGTGTCTTTGCCTCCTCCTGGTGGCCAGGTTCTGTATTCCCACAAGGAAGGAAGCCGTGGACTCTCCTCATACTAAGAAGGAAAAATATAGCTCTTATTCTTCAAACTTCAATGTAACATCAAGGTTATCTGAGTTCTAATCTACCTCAACAGTGAAAGACTGTACTCTACTTTTAAACTGACATGTCTATCCAGTCTATAATGTAGCCTTGGTAAAGTATTCCAGATCATTTGATTCTGTTTCACACATTTATGCAGAATACTGCTGAAATGTTGTTCATACTCAACTATATGCAACATCAGGTGTTCTTTATCAAGAACTTGATTGCAAAACTGCAAACTGCAAAACTTTGTAACTGCATAGACCTGCTCTCACACATGAGCCAAAATGACTCTAGCTCTATGAGATATGGGTGGTTCCAAAAGATAGGTGTCCCTTTCCAGGCTTCTATGTGCTCCAAAGCTAAATAAGCTTTTTCTGGATGTCTTGAGAAAGTGGAAACATATTCAAGTAATGAAAGTTGAGTCATAAATGTTACGTTTTCAACTTTCGAAGGGACCGACAATGGAGAGAAACAGGAATGTTTGATACTTTATAGAAGACAAACATAGACCTATTATCTGTGCTCAAAATTTAGTGGAAATTATCTTTCTTTAATATTGATTTAATCCCCTTTTAATATTTGTATGTTATCCATTTATGTTATATGGTTTTTTTTTTTTAAGCCTGATGAATCACAATGGTTAGGAATTTTATTGGATAACGCAATCTCTGACTTGTCTGTGAAGAACAAAAGAATTTAGGATCTTTGAAATCATAAACAGTCTGGTCTAATATTTTTTATTTTGCTCAAGGAAGTTGCCTAAATCCTTAAAAAAACATAAATTATGACTTACAAGATAATTTCCTTTCCTTCTATATGGGAAGAGTCCACAGCTGCATTCCTTAGTTGTGGGAAATACTGAACCTGGCCACAGGAGGAGGCAAAGACACCCCAGCCAAAGGCTTGAATACCTCCCCCACTTCCTCATAACCCCAGTCATTCTGCCGAGGGAACAAGGAACAGTAGGAGAAAACATCAGGGTGAAAAGGTGCAAGAAGAATAAATTTTAATTTAGGGCCGCCCATCAGAGAACACGGGCGGGAGCTGTGGACTCTTCCCATACAGAAGGAAAGGAAATGATCTGGTAAGTCATAATTTATGTTTTCCTTCTTAATATGGGAAGAGTCCACAGCTGCATTCTTTACTTGTGGGAAACATATACCTAAGCTCTAGAGTACACTGAATGCTAACAGGAGGGAAAAAGAGAGACGGACCCTAATCTGAGGGCATCACAACCTGCAAAATCTTTCTTCCTGAAGGCTGCTTTAGCAGAAGCAAAAATATCAAACTTTTAAAATTTGAAAAAAGTATTTAAGGAGGACCAGGTAGCCGCCTTACAAATCTAATCCTTAGAGGCCTCATCTTGAAGGCCCAAGAGTAAATCACTGCTCTCGTAGAATGAGCTGTAATCCTCATAGGAGGCTTATGTCCCGCTGACTCTATGCTAAATATATGACACTCCTCAGCCAAAAAGATAAGGAAGTCGAAGAGGCCCTCTGAACAGCGAAAGAAGTTCATCTAAATTCCACCGTGGCCTGAAGAACGAACTTCAAGGCACAAACCACATCCAGAAATTACATTATAAACGTTCCTTCGATGAAGAAGGATTAGAACATAAGAAAAGAACCACAATCTCTTGATTGATGTTGCGAAAAGACACAACCTTAGGAAGAAAACCTAACTTGGTTCGTAGAACAGCCTTATCAACATGGAAATCAAGATAAGGTGGGATGCATTGCAAGGCAGCAATCACAGAAGCAACAGCCAGTAGAAAAGGAACCTTCCAAGACAACAATTTATTGTCTACTTCATGCATAGTCTCCAACAGAGCCCGTTGCAAAACTTTAAGAACAAGATTTAAACTCCAAAGAGGAGCATAGATCTAAACACATGTCTGATCCTAGCAGAGCCTTAACAAAAGATGGCACATCTAGAGGCTCAGCGAACCTCTTGTGCAGTAACACAAACAGGGCCGAAAACTATCCCCTCAGGGGACTTGCAGAAAAGCCCTTCTCCAGTTCATACTGGAGAACAGAATAAGTAGGTCCTCCACAACTTATGATAGATGCAAAGAGCAACCAGCTTATGAGCTTGAATGAGAGTAAAAATAACTCTCTCAGAAAACCCTCTCTTGGCTAGGACTAAGCAATCAATCTTACACGCCTCAGCCTCAGAGAATCTAGACAATGATGAACAAAGAGAACTTGGTCAGCAGATCCCTGCAACAAGATAACTTCCACGGAGGAGATGATGACATCCCCACTAGATCCGCAAACTATATCTTTTGCAGCCAAGACGGAGCAATCAAAATCACTGACGCCTGCTTGATTCGAGCCACTACACTAGGAAGTAGAGAAAATAAATTAGATTAAAACTCCAAGGTGCCGCTAATGCAACTGTTAGCTCTGCCTGAGGATCCCTGTACCTCGATCCATATCTGGGTAGCTTGGTATTGAGACTTCATAAGATCCTCCTCTTGCAAATCTCCGCAAACATCCAGGATGGAAAGACCATTCCCCCAGATCAAAGGATTGTTTGCTGAGGATAACCACTTCCCAGTTGTCAACACCCGGAATGTGGATCGCTGACAGCGAACAAACGTGGGTCTCAGCCCACTCCAGAATACAAGATACTTCCCTCAAAGCTAGGGAGCTACTCGTTCCCCCCTGATGGTAGATGTAAGTCACAGAGGTTATATTGTCTGATTGGAATCTCATAAACTGGGACAAACCCAGCAGAGGCCAAGCCTTCAGAGCATTGTATATTTCCTGAAGATCCAAAATGAGATCGGGAGGGAGCCTTGCTCCTGAGTCCCAGTCCCTGTGCCTCCCTGGCACCCCAAACAGCTGCCCATCCTTACAGACTTGCAACCGTTGTCACAATCACCCAGGATGGTCTTAAGACGGATGTCCCTCAGGACAAGTGATCTGGACAAAAACACCAAGAGAGCAGTTCTCTTGATCTGATGTCCAGAGAAATCTGTTGAGACAGATCCGATGATCGCTGTTCCACTGCTTCAGCATGCGCAGTTGCAACTGTCTGAGGTAAAACCTGGTAAAGGAATGATGTCCATGCTGGACACCATGAGACCAATAACCTGTATACACAGAGCCACAGATGGCCTTAAGGAGGTCTGGAAAGCAAGACATGTTGAAGCTAGCTTGCAACGTCTCTGGTCCGTTAGAATATTCCCTTTCTAATATAGTACCCATGAATTCTATCCTGGTTCTTGATACAAGAGAACTCTCTCTATTTATCTTCCATGCATGGGATCGAAGAAGACAGAGGAAAGATTCCGAATGGTCCACTCTTCGAAAAATTTCTTGGAGCCGTAGCTAGACCAAACGGAAGTGCAATAATTTGGAAGTGCTGGTCCAGGAATGCAAACCTTAGGAACTGGAAGTGGTCCTTGAGTATTGGTACGTCAAGGGAGCATCCTTCAGATCTATCGTGGTCATGAACTGCCCTTCTCGAACGAGGGGAAGAAAATACCTATTGTCTCAATCTTAAACGAGGGGACATTAAAAAACTTGTTTAAGCACTTTAGGTCCAGAGTTGGACGGAAAGTTCCCTCCTTCTTCGGGACCACGAAAAGGTTAGAATAGTATCCAAAACCTCTCACTGCGATAGGCACCCGGACAATAAGAGGACAGATCCCGTACGCACCCCAGAAAGGCACTCCTTTCTGGTCATAGAGACAGGAGAGAGAGGAGGAATCTGCCCTTGGAAGGCTGAGACTTGAAACCTATCTAGTAACCCTGAGCTATGACCTCCGGGGCCCATGGAATCCTGCACATCCCTGAACCAAGCGACTAAAAGAGCGACAGACTGCCCCCTACACGATCAAGAAGAGGACCGGGACCACCCATTCATGCCGGCTTCTTGCTCTGCTTGGATTTATTCCAGGACTGAGCCGGCGTTCAAGAGCTCTTGTTTTGCTCTGGCCTAGCGGAGGACTGCTGACATGGGTTTTATCAGAACGTAAAGAACTCACAATTTTGAATCCCGTGGACCACTAACATGATTTTTTTTTTAAAAAGGTACAAACCTCTATAATGTATGTGTTTATGTATATATATATATATATATATATATATATATATATATATATATATTTACAAAAGACCAAAAGCTTGCGTGCCAACCTCACTTATGTAAATACAAAAGAACAAAAGCTTGCATCAGCACTATTTTCTTTAAAAGGTTTCCATTCTTTATTTAAGCAACAAACAGAATAAAACAGCAATGTTTCAAGTCATGTAGACCCTTAGTCATGTCTAAGGGTCTACATGACTCGAAACGTTGATGTTTTAATCTGTTTTTTGCTTAAATAAAGAATTGAAACCTTTTAAAGAAAACAGCGCTGATGCAAGCTTTTGTTCTTTTGTATTTACATAAGTGAGGTTGGCAAAAAAAAAAAAATTCCTAAATTACAAATTTAAATAAACCCTAAACACTACGAAAAAATAAAAAAAATCTAACATTACAAAAAAAACTAAGATTACAAAATATAAAAAACAGAATTATCCAAAATAATAAAAATTACACCTAATCTAATAGCCCTATAAAAACAAAAAAGCCACCCAAAATAAAAACACCCCTAACCTAACAATAAACTACCTATAGCCCTTAAAAGGGCCTTTTGTAGGGCATTGTCCTAAGTTAAACAACTCTTTTACATTAAAAAATTACAAAGTCCCCACAAAAA
Organism: Bombina bombina; assembly: GCF_027579735.1. NCBI lineage: Eukaryota > Metazoa > Chordata > Amphibia > Anura > Bombinatoridae > Bombina > Bombina bombina. The sequence goes on along the minus strand of NC_069501.1, from coordinate 1,158,654,102 downwards.
GTAAAAACCCCCCACCCAACCAAGGAACCATGAGTAGATTTTCTGGGGTTAGAGTTAGTTTTTTTTTTTTTAGACTAGGGATGGGCAGTTAAAGAGCTGAATGCACTTTTAAGGGTCGTAAAAGAGATGAATGCCATTTTAAGGGCAGTGCCCATACAAATGGGTAGCAATGGGTATTTTAGGATTTTTAAGACTTAGGTTTTTTATTTTGGGAGGTTGGTCGGGTGGGGGGTTTTACTTTTAGGGGGACATTGTAATTTTTTTTAATGTAAAAGAGCTGTTTAACTTAGGGCAATGCCCTACAAAAGGCCCTTTTAAGGGCTATTGGTAGTTTATTGTTAAGTTAGGGGGTGTTTTTATTTTGGGGGGCTTTTGTTTTTATAGGGCTATTAGATTAGGTGTAATTTTTAATCTTTTGGATAATTTCATTTTTTATTTTTTGTAATCATACGGCTAGATTTGGAGTTTGGCGGTAGATGGAGTGCTAACGCTACGCGTGGTTTATGTCTAACGCACGGCATTGTTTGACTCCGGTATTTAGAGTTCAAACAAAACCTTCTAACGATACTCCTAACGCGTGTATTTCACACGCGGAATCCTGCCCGCGTTTGACAGTCTCCCATAGAGATCAATGGAAAAACAAACAAACACGCTTTTTTCACCTAACACTCGATCTCGCGAGAAATACAGCTCGGTCATATGACGCATACCACATCATGCACAACAATAACACGCCGCAAATGTCACAACAACAATCACTAAACAAAGCACATAAGCATTACACATTCACAAGCGGGGGGAATTTTAATAAAATAAAATACAGGGAATACGCATATACTTTAAAATGCGGAAATACGCAAAATAACAATAAGGAAAATAAAAAAAATGCATACACTAGCAAAATAATCGCATTCAATATCACTATATATTAGGACAAACATACATATACAACACTTCACTAATACCACACCATCGCAAATTCACATTTAAACATAATACTATTGGTCAATGTTATAGAAAACGAGCACTATGACATCATCGCATTCTACACATTCCACAAATACTAACTCAAAATGAGCATGCGCAAATTCACACACCTAATACACATTGCACAAATAATAATTGCTAATAAAGCACACCTGAACACAATTTACAACGCAAATCGGTACATAATTAAACATTTACACAGGGTATATAAGCACCACACAAGCATGGCTTCTTTGACTGTGTTGCTGGTGGGTCTTTGGAGATTGGAGGTTTAAGATTAGAGAGTTTGTGCATTATTGTGAGTGAGTTAGTGTTAGTGTGAGAGAGTCAGTTGTTAGTGTTATCGTGAGTGGGAGTTAGTGGTAGTGGGAGAGAGTCAGTTAGTGGGAGCGTGAGTGAGTGAGTTAGTGGTAGTGGGAGTTAGTGAGAGTTAGTGGTAGTGGGAGCTAGTGAGAGTTAGTGGTAGTGTGAGTTAGTGAGAATTAGTAGTAGTGTGAGTTAGCGAGCGAGTGCTTTTTCTGTACACTTAACACATTTACACGCAAACACATTCAATACATACATACACTTATCAATAACACTACATACACTCCATACCCCATACCCTCTCATACTACACTCCATACCCCATTCCCTGTAGTCCCATTCCCTTTCATCCCATTTACTCTTACCCATACCCCATCCCATACCCATCCCCTAGTTACATTTAGTTTACATATCCTCCTTTTAGTCTTCTTCTTCATTTTGTTCATTTAAATACTCCTTACCCTCTTTTATTTATATCCTTTTCACACTTTCAGCACTTTTTTTGGGTCTTTTAGTTCTTTATTTTGACCCCCTTTCATTTGATCACACTCACTTTTTGTTTGCTTAGTTGGGGTTTAGTTTAGGGAAGAGATGGAGGGCAGGCAGGGGAGAGGTAGAGGGGGGAGGAGAGGGAGGGGGAGTGGAACAGGGCAGGAAGGGGGGCAGGAAGCGGGGGTGGAAGCGGTGGGTGGACCCAGCCACTTGATTCAAGATGAACAAGTGGCTGGGCCCAGTGGCGGACAGAGTAGGGCTTCACAGTCCGGGAAACAGAGGGCATCGTCACAGGGGAAGGCCAAGGCGACTAGGGAGGCGAGGTTTTCGATGGAGGAGGCCCTTGTAGAAGCCTATATGGCCAGGTATAGGAGGCTGCAGCATCAGAAGACCACCCCGACTGAGACGAGGAAACTCTGGCATGAGATAAGGAATGCAGTCAATGCAGTGGGTGGCCGGAACAGAGATATGGACTCTATTAAACATCGATACCGGGACTGCAAGATGGATCTTAAGAAAAAGTTAAGCCTGGAGGCCCGACATGCCGCAGGAACCGGTGGCGGCCCTGCACTGGAAATCGATTACTGCCGATGGGAGGAAATGTTGCGTCCCAGCATCTACGAGGTGGATGTAGTCGGTATCGGAGGAATTGATACCGGGAACCTGCCATTCTCATCTGACAGTAAGCTCATTTAAGAATAAATTCACATACGAATATATTTCAAGGGACACTATACGCAAACCTTTACTTTCATGATTGAGGTAGAGAATACAATTTGACAAAACATTCAAATTTACTTATATTACCTAATTTGATTCATTCTTTAGATATACTTTAATGAAGAAATAGCCATGCACACGGTGAACCAATCACAGGAGGCAGCTATATTCAGCTACCAATCAGCATCTTCTAAGCATATTTAGATATGCTTTTCAGCAAAGAATATCCAGAGAATCAAGCTAATTAGATAAGAAAAGTACATTAGAAAGTTGATTATAATTGTATGCTTCTAAATCATGAAAGATAAAACATTGGGTTTCATGTCCCTTTAAGGATCAGATTAATGCTATAACGTTGTTTACACGCATTCACAATTACTTTGCGGTTACATCAGTATCTAGGCTATAGGTTAGGTGTGCATTTAAACAGACTGAAAACAAACGCTAAAACATTCAGATTGACCAGAGATATCACAAACACGGTTTAGAAAATGCGGAAATCATACTGATTGTTAGATTTCAAAGTGGATTAATGAGGCTGCATTTGTAATTGTATCGTAAGCTAAGTCATTTAAAGCTTTATTTGGAAATATGCTAATATATACATTTCTTTCTTTTTCAAATATACAGAGTCTGGGGAGGAGGCAGCACAGCAAATACAGGCTCCTCCTTTTCCCCGGGATGAGAGTGGTGGGGATGAATATCCACCTCGGAGGGAAGAGGCCCCCCGTGACGAAGAGGCCACGGAAGCAGAGGAAGAGGCCCCGGAACCAGAGGAAGAGGCCGCGGAACCAGAGGCCCCTCAAGGACCCGCACCCCGCCGTGCACGGGCACCCCGCCAAGCACAACAAGAGGAAATAGCGGAGGTGCGGGTTCTACTAGACTACATTGACCAGATGCGTAACTCCCGGATACAAAATATAGAAGGCAGAACTAGAATTCTTGAAGGACAAAACAAAATCATTGAAGGCCAAAACCAAATAATAAACATCCTTACTCGAATAGAAGAAGGCCACAACAGAACCTTTAATCTCCAACAAGAGATGTTTAATTTCTTCCGGGAGACGCATGCTGGTCTGCCTCCTGCTGGTCTGCCTCCTGGTCCGCCTCCTGCTGCTGGGCCTCCTGCTGCTGGGCCTCCTGCTGCTGGGCCATCTTCTCCTGCCGGGCCATCTTCTCCTGCCGGGCCATCTTCTCCTGCCGGGCCATCTCCTCCTGCCGGGCCATCTCCTACTCCTCACCTTGGTCGTCCCAGTACTCTTCCTTCCACTCTTCCCACAACATATCCAATGAGAACTCGTCGGAGTCGGCATTTGACCCTCCCAGAGCCTCAGCCCCGTGGGAAGAGGGGAAGGAAGAGGAAGTAAGTATTTGTTTTCATGTTTAATGTTATTTTTATTTAATGTGTAATGGATAGGTATGTAATGATGTGGTTTTCATACACTTGTGGACCATACTCTGTATATAATCTACTTCTATGGGACCGGGTCCATGGAGGAAGATTGTTTGCAGAGTGTGGGTTATAAGTGTGTGAAAACCACATCACATACCTATCCTTGTTCATGATATTGATTGGTTTCTGTGATGTGATGTCCAAACTGTTTCCCGAATCGCTAACAAAATTACCATTACAATTATCCATGATGGCATATTACTGTTTGAATGCCAATAACACAGCTTAAAGGGACAGTCAGAAAATTATTGATTACAAAGAAAACACGGTATTACGCATAATCAAGTTGGAAACAACAAAACATGGAGAAATACGTGTCACTTATGTGCTTACCCTTGTATCTATGCCTATGAAAAATGACCACTTATTTGTTGTTCTGACATAACAACATTTTAGACATCAATGATCAATACATGGTAAATATGCTGTATGAGCACCAGGTTTTAGATATACAAATGCTATCCAAATGCCCTCTAGTGGTCAAATTGCATAATGATTACATGCACTCTACAAGCTCTAAGAAATGAGCCCACGAACCTCATAGGTTTAGCTAGCAAATTAAAATAAACACAGACAAATGATTAATTGGTGAGAAACCTTTGATATCATTGATATTACAAAATTGACTTTTATAATAATGCAAAACATGATTTGTTTTCTAAACTGTCCCTTTAACAAAATTACATATGCTAACATATATTTGCAGATTGTTGGTATATCTACATGTACTTGTTCAAACAATAAATATTGAAAACAGATTTATATTGACGTGTTAAATAAAGTCTATTTTAAAGAGACATTATTGTGTTAATTTATTTTTATAAAGACATTTGTTTTAACAATGAATATGGTTTAAAGTCCTTTTAGGAGTGGGGGGTGAAAATATGCTAACAATAATATATTTGGAGATTAACCAATGTGGAACTCATACATGATACAAAAATAAACATTTGCATTAAAGGGACAGTATACTATATTTTTAACAGAACTGTATGTAATAGACACTACTAGAAACAACAAGATTAACATATACTGATATCAATATTACAAAGCTTTAAACACTTTCAAAGAAAATCGGGTTAGCTCTATTGAAAATATAGATGAACCCCCATTACAAACGTAAAACAAGACAATACCCCATCATTAACATATGAAAAGACCCTTTACACAAACAGGAGAAAGCTGGAGATGGTACTCACATGAAACTTAGAGGCTTGGCGAGGAGTCTGAAAATTACTTACATTTTATTTGAACAGAAGCAAAATGAGACGTGTATTTGTTAAACAATGGACTATCTAACTAGAGACAAAATAAAATATTTTGATTTATAATGTGAGTGTCTAATGAACCTTTAATAAAATATACAACGAAATTACATTTAGAAGAAGTCGGCATCATATATTTAGCATATGATAAAGATAAATGCATATTGATTACTTTATTCTAACACAATAGCGCATATTTATGAATTAGATATCTTTAACATTAAAAACAACAGTCATTTTTCATAAAAAGGAACATATTGTTGACAAACATATTAAACAACATGGACTATAGAGATTTGCACTTGCCTCGAAATATCTTATGCATGAAAGCATTTTGCTTTCGTTCGTTTATTCAACCAGACATCCAGCAAAAGAGAATGTGGTGGTCTTTATCAGCTATGGGTCAACAATGTAACATGATGCAAACAATCCATATTTGCCATGTTTTTAAACTTGGCTTCATTCACAAACGTGTTTAACGTGCACAAACAAATATTGCGGGATTACGTAATACAATCAGACGTTTTTTTACCTTTGCATGTGACGTCTTAATTAACATGGCGCTTCCTTGATCACGTAAGAACGCAATCCAATAAAAGGCACATTCTTGATTACGTAAGAACGCAATCCAATAACAGGCACATTCTTGATCACGTAAGAACGCAAACCAAAAAAAGGCGCATCCTTGATCGCGTAAAAACGCCATCCAATAAAAGGTGCATCCTTGATCGCGTAAAAACGTCAGTCAATACAAGGAATCATTGGACAGCCTGGCAGGTGACGTCTTAAGCAACATGGCGCATCCAAGATCGCTGAAACAACGTAGCCAATACAAGGACTCAGTTGACAGCTTGGCATATCACTAAGAAACGTATTTATATTTTAGTAACTAGTATGTGTCTAGATTGCTATCTAGGAATGTCACGAAATCATGAATCATCTTTTCGGACTTGACTGTCCCTTTAACTATAGCTATGGTGTATATCTTTAACATTTAAAAGATACACATGAGAAATACATATGCCATTGATGTTTTAAGATATGCTTAGATTGTTTTGGAATAACAATAATGACACATGTATTGATCAAACGTGTCATTTATTCAAGTTGAAATATGGTCAGCCTACCTATAGCCATATATGGGAGGAGAAGTATTTTTTAACAATATTTGGAAAAACATATTCCTCATCTAAAATATGTGCATTACACACAGAGATTGATTTGGTTACACTTTTACAATAAGATAGAATTGAAAATGAAATACATGTGCTGTCAACATTACAATAAGATTGTTTATTAATAAGATTATATGTCCTTGTTCATGTAAAAAGGACAAAAACGCTTTAGAAATGGAAATCCATTCATTAACAATTGTGCTCACCATCACTTAAAGGGACATGATTTTTATTTTTAAAAAGAGGATACACAGAGACAATACTATTTCAATAAAATGAACACTTTACAGGGATTATATCAATGGATCAATCCTCAGATCATTTGTTAAAGGTGCATCAATTCATGCAGAGTTTATAAATACACACATGGATGTGAAATTTGAAATATACATATATAACAATCTATATATACATATATAAAAGAATTACTATGCTAATCATAATCATGCAATGATAAAGCTTTTAGAAAAATATATAAAGACAAAAATTAAAATTACATTGGAGATGTTAATCTTAAAGTCATTTACAATTGTATTACATATATGATTCAGGAAACACCATTATTTTTGGTAGGTCCCTTTAAGGATCAACAAGATAAACTAGAGATTTCAATCAATGACATGAATAAGGAGGACAAAGAATCGTGCAATGACATGTCTTTTATTAGTATGTCAGAAAACATCAACAACGTTTATAAATAATCTGGTAAAGATCAGGAAAATTGGAGCCATATGACAAGGTAACAGAGTGCATCACAGTCCATGAAGAGAGTTGCCAAGGGCCAGCATAGCCCCATTGGAGACATATGACAAGGTAACAGAGTGCATCACAGTCCATGAAGAGAGTTGCCAAGGGCCAGCATAGCCCCATTGGAGACATCTGACAAGGTAACAGAGTGCATCACAGTCCATGAAGAGAGTTGCCAAGGGCCAGCATAGCCCCATTGGAGACATCTGACAAGGTAACAGAGTGCATCACAGTCCATGAAGAGAGTTGCCAAGGGCCAGCATAGCCCCTTTGGAGACATCTGACAAGGTAACAGAGTGCATCACAGTCCATGAAGAGAGTTGCCAAGGGCCAGCATAGCCCCATTGGAGCCATATGACAAGGTAACAGAGTGCATCACAGTCCATGAAGAGAGTTTGCCAAGGGCCAGCATAGCCCCATTGGAGACATATGACAAGGTAACAGAGTGCATCCACAGTCCATGAAGAGAGTTGCCAAGGGCCAGCATAGCCCCCATTGGAGACATATGACAAGGTAACAGAGTGCATCACAGTCCATGAAGAGAGTTGCCAAGGGCCAGCATAGCCCCATTGGAGACATCTGACAAGGTAACAGAGTGCATCACAGTCCATGAAGAGAGTTACCAAGGGCCAGCATAGCCCCATTGGAGCCATATGACAAGGTAACAGAGTGCATCACAGTCCATGAAGAGAGTTGCCAAGGGCCAGCATAGCCCCATTGGAGACATATAACAAGGTAACAGAGTGCATCACAGTCCATGAAGAGAGTTGCCAAGGGCCAGCATAGCCCCATTGGAGACATATGACAAGGTAAAAGAGTGCAACAGGCACAACAATAAACAGAAAAAAAAGGCCAAATGGCAACCATAAAACCAAACATCAACATGTGGACGGAGGATTCTTATCAGCGCCCTTGGAGCATCTCCAGATCCTCCACTTACTGGTCATCCCCTTCATCGTCCTGTGCCTGTCCAACTACAGATTCAAGCATTGAGTTCCACCGCCTCATCTGACGTAGAGTCATATGCTGAACCTGTAGCTGGGCCTGCATGGTGTCGGCCATCCCTCTCAGGACAGCTGCGTTCCTCAACACGGCCTGCTCTATGCGTGCTAGACCTTCGAGCGTGAGCCATGTTGAGTCACAGCCTAAAATAAAGAAAAAAACAAATATTAATGATAATTACAAAACAGACAAAATAAAAAGCAAAGATACATTGTCATCATAAAGACAAATCATTCTTTAAATTAATTTGTTGACATTGATTATTTACACATGAAATATGTTCTTCAGACAGACCTAAACCATTAAATGGACATTTTAATCCAACATGTTGTCCCCTTTAATTGGTTTTTGATGATCCACTTTTACCGCTTGAGTGTCTAAAATCTTGTTAAAGGATTTACATTGTACTTACATTAGCAATTTAAAGATTTTTGTTATACTGTGGTAGGCACACCTATCCTTAAACATTTTGGCGTTGAGGACAAGCTGTGTAAACATAGCAACCAGAAGAAATTACATTCCCACTGGGTTATACAAGAGATACTGTATGAACATTTGTACATACATTGTTGGATCCAAATAGTGGTGATTGGTATATGTAGTGATATCAAATTAAAGGGACAGTAAACCTAAATATTTTAGTTACTGATTCAGATAGAGCATGACATTAAAAAAATAAAATAATTTACTTGTATTCTTTAAATGTTAGAATTCTCTAGCTATATTTTAAATGCAAGAATGTAAGTTTATAGGGCAGGCCATTTTTGGTTATCAACTTTGGTTGTCCCTGCTGATTGATGGATACATTCATCCAACAATAAAGAAAGATGTCCATATTTTATTGGAATAAAAAAAAATATAGGCATTTCTTTGTTTCAATAAAGATAGCAAGAGAATGAAGAATAATTGATAAGAGTAGTAAATTATAAATTTGATTAACATTGCATGCTCTATTTGAATCACAATTGAAAATTTTTCATTCAGTGTACCTTTAAGTATCTTATAATGTTGATTTTGAATGATACTTACAGCTGTGCCTGGGAAGGACAATCCGACACCCAGGACAATGAAGGTTGAGACAGGGGGGAGGGATGGGATTGGGTTGTGGAGGGATGGGATTGGGTTGGGGAGGGATGGGATTGGGTTGGGGAGGGATGGGCTGCTGCTCTGGGGTAGCCCGTACAGCTGGGGAGTTGTGAGTTGGGGGCAGGGCAGCTGGGGTAGCTGTACGGGCCAAAAGGGAGAGCGGCGAAGGGGGACGAAGGGGCGTTTTTTTGGAGGTATAGAACAGGACAAATGGGAAGGGCCGGGAGGGGCAGGGGGTTGGGCAGGGGACTGGGCAGGGGGCTGGCCAAGGGACTGGTCAGGGGAGGAACAATGATGACCAGAAGCGGAGGATCCATCTGAAATAAATATAATAAATATATTAACATCTCATACATAATGAAATCAAATCAACGCATTTCAACTTGATTATGTTTGCAATATACTTAGAAGTGTGTTTGAATTTCTAAACAATGATGACATGAGGATATGGTATGCATATAGGCACTCAGATGAATAGCAATGACTGTCTGTACAATTATAAAATTATTATTGTGGTTTGGCCTAGAATATGCATGTGACATCATGATGGCATGAATTTCAAATCCAAATATTTAAACAAATCCAAGCATAACTTAATGATGCCTACAGAAAAGGGGATTTAAAAAAAAAAAAAAGATTCCTTTTTTTACTAAACTGGGTACTGGCAGACAGCTGCCAGTACCCAAGATGGCGCCCGCTAAGGCAGAGGGGGAGGGTTAGAGAGCTGTTTGGTGTGGGATCAGTGAGGTTGGGGGCTAAGGGGGATACTACAAAGCAGCATATGTAAATATGCTAAAACAAAACAAAACAAAAAAACAAATATACCTTTTATTTTAGTACTGGCAGAGTTTCTGCCAGTACTTAAGATGGTGGGGACAATTGTGGGGTGGGGGAGGGAAGGGAGCTGTTTGGGAGGGATCAGGGGGTCTGATATTTCAGGTGGGAGGCTGAGCTCTACACTAAAGCTAAAATTAACCCTGCAAGCTCCCTACAAGCTACATAATTAACCCCTTCACTGCTAGCCATAATACACGTGTGATGTGCATCGGCATTTAGCGACCTTCTAATTAACAAAAAGCAACGCCAAAGCCATATATGTCTGCTATTTATGAACAAAGGGGATCCCAGAGAAGCATTTACAATCATTTGTGCCATAATTGCACATGCTGTTTGTAAATGATTTCAGTGAGAAACCTAAAATTGTGAAAAATTTAACGTTTTTTTTTTTATTTAATCACATTTACGGTGAAATGGTGGCATGAAATATACCAAAATGGGCCTAGATCAATACTTTGGGTTGTCTTCTACACTACACTAAAGCTACAATTATCCCAAAAAGCTCCCTACATGCTCCCTAATTAACCCCTTCACTGATGGGCATAATACACGTGTGGTGCGCAGTGGCATTTAGTGGCCTTCTAATTACCAAAAAGCAATGCCAAAGCCATATATGTCTGCTATTTCTGAACAAAGGGGATCCCAGAGAAGAATTTACAACCATTTATGCCATAATTGCACAAGCTGTTTGTAAATAATTTCAGTGAGAAACCAAAAGTTTGTGAAAAAATTTGTGAAAAAGTGAACGATTTTTTTGTATTTGATCGCATTTGACGGTGAAATGGTGGCATGAAATATACCAAAATGGGTCTAGATCAATACTTTGGGATGTCTTCTAAAAAGAAATATATACATGTTAATGGATATTCAGGGATTCCTGAAAGATATTATTGTTCCAATGTAACTAGCGCTAATTTTAAAAAAATAATGGTTTGGAAATAGCAAAGTGTTACTTGTATTTATGGCCCTATAACTTACAAAAAAAGCAAAGAAGATGTAAACATTGGGTATTTCTAAACTTAGGACAAAATTTAGAAACTTTTTAGCATGGGTGGTTTTTGGTGGTAGTAGATATGTAACAGATTTTGGGGGTCAAAGTTAGAAAAAGTGTGTTTTTTTCCATTTTTTTCCTCATATTTTATAATTTTTTTTATAGTAAATTATAAGAGATGATGAAAATAATGGTATCTTTAGAAAGTCAATTTAATGGAGAGAAAACGGTATATAATATGTGTGGGTACAGTAAATGAGTAAGAGGAAAATTACAGCTAAACACAAACACAGCAAAAATTTAAAAATAACCTTGGTCCCAAATGGTCAGAAAATGGAAAAGTGCTGTGGTCATTAAAGGGTTAAATCAATCTCTGTAAAACATAACATGTTGTGTACACGTTAAGATCAGATATTATAACATATGTTACTGTTGCTCAAAGACACACATCAATGTTGCATTAAAGATATACACACCCAAAGTTATGATTTACATCATTTTGATGGAGCATACAAATGACATTAGATTTGTTATTCTCAATGATTCAGATTTTCAATTTATTGTTTGTATTAATTTTTAAATCATAAAAGCATAGTACATTGAACATTTAAGATTTCTCATGTGTGTATCACTTGATGATTGTTGTCAAAAATTAACATGGAAACAAACATATGCTATACATCTTCTGAATAACAAAGGTGTAGACTAAGAAAGTTTTAATTATTAATCTTTCAATATTCAAATAAAATGAATATATAATCAGAGGAGTAAATTATATGTTTGTTTCAAATATTATGCTTCATCAGAATCATGTTCATAATATTGATTAACAATACACCTTCAATGACATATAAATGAGTCAATGGACTTACCAGAAGACCGCAAGGGCATCTCTGCATCGGTGCTGGATTCCTCTGGGCTCCCCACACCAACTCTCTCTATGAATGATATAGATATATATTAGTGAACACATTTGGGATATCACTAAATCACATCTGTATCGATTTATACGAATAATCAACTTTAAAATGTGAAGAATAGAGCAGTCATTATAAAAAAATTTTTTTTATTGAATCAAGGGGATTCCGTAAAAAATGATGTATTGAACATATGTTTAATTTCTGACTATATTAGACATCGAACTCATCTCATACGATGCTATTGCATATCTAAATATACCCATTGAGCAATGTTCTTAAAAGAATACACACAAACCACATTTTGAATAACAGCTGTTGACAAATATAAACAAAGACATGTGGCACATCGAGCCATTTGTGCAATGTACAGTAATATTGTTTAGGACACAACACATATTGATCACAATACCAAACCAAATTGATTAGTACAAATATGTAATCATGGTGCTGTTAGAGTATGCTTATATCTATAAAGTAACTCCAACAGTGAATATGTGAATTATATATCAATATTGTCTAAGGATTAACGAATCTATTGTTTATTAAAGGGACACTGACATGCTTTATTTCAATCATTGATTTCACTGTTCAAAGTGTTCCAAATGATTTAACATTGACTCCTATTATAATTTTAATGTTGCTACATTTTAATCTTAAAGGCAGATAAGCAATATTGGATTCAATAAATATTGTTTGTTGAAGGTATCCACCAATCATCAATAAAAACCCAGGTTTGTCAACCAAAATTGAGCTGCAGATAAACGTACATTCTTGATTTTAAAATACATTTAGCAATAGAATATTTCACATATGATTATAGTATTATATTTAAATGTTGCTTAACATTGCATGCTCTATCTGAATGACAACATTAATAATTTTAGATCAGTGTCCCTTTAATATAAAAATATATTGATTTGACAATGTTGGTGTTAATGAATTCTCTACTCCATATGTTGATGTAATGAATGGGATTGAGCATGCAATTCCAATCTAATATGTTATTTAAGGATATCCTAGGAATTATTTAATTTTCATCTATTAAAGGGACATGAAGCTCTAAAAGTGTAATTGTATACTTTTTGAAACTATGTACTACTGTTATCTGAACACATGATTTTAACTTTTGACCCAATGCCAATTTATGCATAAAAAAAGCAGGATAATACCAGTAATGCATTGTTTAACCTAAACCAAAACCAATATGTTTTTAGAAGAACTAAAACAATAGACTGAACCAATGTAGCTCATAAAATGTTTAAACAAAACAATAAAATCACGTTTAAAAATCATTCAATGTAAAATTTAGTTGGCATGTCCCTTAAATGATGTGATCAATTTCAATAATGGAATCTATATTTTTAAAATCAAATCATATGCAAAAGTGTGTGAATTTTTTCAAAATGTATACAAATAAGATTAAGCAATACACAAGGGAAGAATATAAATTGGACATTCAAAGAATCTTACATTAAAATTAAGATATCCAGAATAGATGGGATATCTTAAATTCGAAAAAAATTCAGAGTAGTCTTACAATGTAATCCTATGTTTTTTTTTGTTTATTCTTATTTGTAAAGATTTTAATAATCCATTTTGCAGATACATATAAATATTGAACAATGTGGATTTAGTATGTAATGTTCTGTCCATGTTTCTAAGACAAATGTCAATTAAAATGAGACATACCATACTGTGACAAGCCCTGGCTTGAGGATCCAGCACCAACATCCAGATCTGTAATATATTAAATGAGGATTGGATATCATTAATACAAATCATGCCATGTTTAAAATCTTTACATTATTTGCAAATCAATTAAAAACTATTAATCTTTTGGTAGTCCCATGAGTTAATTGTTTCCTCAATTAAATTCATGATAAATATATCCTGTACTCTTATTTTCAATCATTTGTGTTGTTGTAGCTTTAATTATTTTTTAGTGTTATTTCATTCTCATCAATTGATGGGCATATGTTATTATTTTTTGGTATTCTGCAATTTTGTTTTTATTATGTATAATATTGAAAATAAGAATACTGTATTCTTCACATATATAATAATTCACATTTCATTTTGACCAACATGTATAAAGCAATGCCACTTACAGCAAACCCATGTTAACGTGTATGCGCAATTCCATTTTCGCGATCATTGCGCAATGATTCCAAGCGGAATTACGCATCCGTCATTTGACCAACATGTATAAAGCAATGCCACTTACAGCAAACCCATGTTAACGTGTATGCGCAATTCCATTTTCGCGATCATTGCGCAATGATTCCAAGCGGAATTACGCATCCGTCATTTGACCAACATGTATAAAGCAATGCCACTTACAGCAAACCCATGTTACCAAGGGCCAGCATCCGTCATTTGACCAACATGTATAAAGCAATGCCACTTACAGCAAACCCATGTTAACGTGTATGCGCAATTCCATTTTCGCGTTCATTGCGCAATGATTCCAAGCGGAATTACGCATCCGTCATTTGACCAACATGTATAAAGCAATGCCACTTACAGCAAACCCATGTTAACGTGTATGCGCAATTCCATTTTCGCGATCATTGCGCAATGATTCCAAGCGGAATTACGCATCCGTCATTTGACCAACATGTATAAAGCAATGCCACTTACAGCAAACCCATGTTAACGTGTATGCGCAATTCCATTTTCGCGATCATTGCGCAATGATTCCAAGCGGAATTACGCATCCGTCATTTGACCAACATGTATAAAGCAATGCCACTTACAGCAAACCCATGTTAACGTGTATGCGCAATTCCATTTTCGCGATCATTGCGCAATGATTCCAAGCGGAATTACGCATCCGTCATTTGACCAACATGTATAAAGCAATGCCACTTACAGCAAACCCATGTTAACGTGTATGCGCTATTCCATTTTCGCTCTGTGACGCATATTCTGTAGAGCGCAAGAAACATCATTCCTATTTCATGTGTCACTAATCTAAAATCAGATATCTAAACATCATATGTAGTGTATGTTGTGAGATCTGTATAGGTTTAGTATCTGACTATATACACATTTTCTAAAAGTCTAATCAAATATTAAGATATTATATGAAGTTGGATAGTTACCTGGTTCAGATTCTCTTTCATCTCCTCCCAGGCCACCGGACGGAGAAGCAGCTGCCCTGGCCCCCGCGTCAGGACTTTCAGATCCCGCAGCTGGGAGGGAAGAAGAGGAGGCTGAGGATGGCGAGGATCGAAATCTTTTGGGGACCCGGAGAGTGAGGAGCTCGCATAAAGTCACCTCATAAGGGAGTAGGTATAGTTTCCGCGGGGCCTTTCTTTGGCCCCCTCTTTTACGGGCTTGTACCCAGTCCCTTATGAGGTTGACTTTTTTTGACAAGCGCAACCTCATATCTCCGAATCTCCTCATGATTTGATCCTGGCTCCTCTGGACACCACACACCAATTTAACCACATTGGTGATAGACTCCCAGAGGGCCTTCTTAACAGGCGCATCTGTCGACCTCCTCTTGTTCCCAAACAGCTGGGGATAAAAGTCCTTGACGGCGTGGACCAGTGCAGCGCTCTCCTGCTTGGTGAACCTGGGAGATGACATGCCTGCTGGGTTGTAGAATATATGTAGGGATATAATATATACTGCCTGCAGGCATTAGAGAACTGACAAAGATGGCAACGTGTAATGGACTTTTATATGGTGAAGTAAACATGAGATGCACCATTGGACAAGTTATCTGTACATCTGATTTGATAAATGTTTGAAATATTGTTAGAATGTCTGTGAGACCATCCTGACTCAAGTTGTGTTTGTGTGATGAACTCTGATTGGCCGTTCCTTAATGTTTCATATCTTAGTAACTTCCTTACACATACCTCCTGGTGGTGCTGTTACTTCATTTTTCATGTAGACTTATTTGTAACTCATGGGCCTGTCATGCGGATATGTATGACGCAGATTTAATATCCGTGATCCATTAAATCTTAATGTTTAAATTAACTTTAAAATCTAATACTGTCACATTATTAAATGTTGTATACATTTTTCGGTTTAATAACGGTCTGTTTCTTTAATACAAATACACATTTAATATTGTATGTCTTTATTGTTCATAAAATCAATTTTTTGACTTATTGTGAAGTATTGACATTGCTCTATTAAATGTATTTTAGAATGCACATTGATTGTGTGCTATTGCGTGACATTAGACTCTAATGTTTAAAGATGCAAATCTGGTGTTTCAAGATCCGTTTCCCACGCAACATTTCTGAATGCTCAAATTCAGGTTATAATGTCAGTAACTTGGATAATCTGTTTATAGATGTTAAACTGTTTGTTTGTTTGTTATTAGTAAATAAACCTCGAGCTTGTATTTGTCTGAACTGCTCATATATGTTATTGTGCAATGGCGTCTTTATTTTTAAATAGACATTACAAACAAACAATTGTATCAAATGATCTGTAGAGATAGAAAACTGTTTAGACTTTAAAATGTAACTCAATTTATCTTTGTATTTAGATATCCTCAACAGAAGAAATTTAAATGCACATGGTTGAGCCAATCATATAAGGCATCTCTGTGCATCCACCAATCTTCATCTACTGAGCCTATCTCGATATGCTTTTCAAGCAAAGTATGTCAAGATAAGAAGAGAAGTAAATACACTCTTTAAATCTCTTAAAGGGACACTGTCCAAACAAATTTAGTGTTCGTGATTCAGATTGAGCATGAAATGTTAAGCAACTTTATAATTTAATCCGATTCTCAAATGTTAAGAATTATCTTGTTATCTTTCTTAGCAAATCAATAATGATATTTTAGATTACGGACAATTTTTGAAAAAAAACTGGGTTGTCCTTGATGATTGTTGGAGAAATTAATCCAACCAAAAAAAAAAAAGTTCTGTCCAGAGTACTGAAGCAAATAAATAATCAATTTAATGCCTTATTTTTAAAGTAATGATAGCAACATCACGAGGAACATTGATAATATGAGACAATTTATAAAGTTGCTTAAAATAGAATACTCATTCTGAATGTATAAATCATTACTTTTTTAACTGTCTCCCTTTAAGTATATTTTGAGTTCATGTCCCTTTAAAGAGACATTTCACAATAATGCTTGAAAAATCAGAAACCTAGGCACCTTCCTTTTGCTAAATTAGTATAACATATGAGTAAAGCATATTTAGATTAACTTCTGGATTGTTTTACACACTGACTGAAATATATATTGTAATGGATGTATTTCGCAGTCTTCAGCTTAGAGGGACATTAAGCTATATGTTATTTATGCATTTTGGATAAGATTATAATATTTGAACAACTTAATATGTTTTGGTATTCAATCATTAGATTGTAATTATATATATTCTTGGATTAAATACATATCTACATAGGCTACTTTGATGCTGATTGTTGGTTGCACATAGATGCCTTATGTAATTGAATAAGATATGTGCATTGATGTATATTTTTCCAAGTATATTTAAAGACTGAATGTAATTCTATAGTACTTTCTAAATATGTTTAAATTCTTTTATGATTTTTTAAAAATCAATACACAATATATTTTGTGAATGTCCCTTTAAGGACAAAAACATTCGGAATGTTGATTTAACATTGTCGAAAGAAACTAAAGGGGAATGAAAATTATATATAAATATGTGATGTCTAACCCAAGAGGTAAGATTTTAAAAACTACATAATATTAATAACTATAGTTAAATGTCCCTTTAAATGACTCCACTAGAAAATAAAATCTATTAACATGGCATCCAATAACTAGCTTGTGCAAAATATGAAGTTAAATGACCTACCATTTATAAATTTAACAATTTATACATTTTATAAAATAATGTTTTGAGATACAAGATCTTATAAAATTAATTTTACATTCAACAACACTGTCACTTTAATGTAAGTGAACCACTTCCCCTTCTTAAAAGTGAAAAAAATTAATTTAGGGCAAATTCTGACTACATATCCGAAATTATTTTAACATCTAAGATTTTCACAAGAAAAGCATCGATGGATCTCACTCCCCAATTAATTTAAAAAAGATAGTTTAATTTAAGATTCTCTGAATCAGTGGATTTTCAAAAATTAATGCATAATTTGATCTTATGCATGTGCTTGTCAAATAGACAACTACCAGTCATGGGAGTCAAATTGTTTTTTATTGACAGATTATATGGATATTTATTATAATCTGTTCAAAAGAGGGTATTTAATAATAAAATGTTGATTATTACCATTTAAAAATAAATTTTTTTTTTAAACAAAACCAAAAAAATATTCCTGGAAGTCATCAGATGACAATCTGAAATTAAAAAACAAAATTTGACAAAGTTAATACACACGTTGTAAAATATTCATAAAATACATTTACAATCATCTTGTGTCTATGCTCTAACTTTGTGCATAATTTTATCAAGATATTTCTGATTAAAATTTAAAAATTAAAAAAACAAACATACACCATTATATTGTGTAATAATAATAAAAAAAATCAGAATTTCTAATTATACATAATAATGTATATCACATTTCAATAATAAATAAATATGTATGCTGAACATAAATGTAATATTTCATGTCCATTCAAATACCTCTATATCAACTATAATATGTATTCCTTTTTAAGATTGTGATACCTAAATATCTAATTATGAACTAAGTATGACTAATGTATGTAAGCTACTAATATTCGACATTCTTCCTGTGATTCTTAACTAGCATGCATTGGTAAACCAACCTGGATAATGCATGGTCTTTGAAAGTCAATTCAGGGGTAAACAGTTGATCTTCAATAGGTGTCTTATTCATCACTTCATAAATAGAGGACTGAAATACCAATCTAGAAATTAGAAAATCATCTAAGTGTCTGATTGTGATACCTAAATATCGAATTATGAACTAAGTATGACTAATGTATGTAAGCTACTAATATTCGACATTCTTCCTGTGATTCTTAACTAGCATGCATTGGTAAACCAACCTGGATAATGCATGGTCTTTGAAAGTCAATTCAGGGGTCAACAGTTGATCTTCAATAGGCGTCTTATTCATCATTTCATAAATAGAGGACTAAAATACCAATCTAAAAATTAGAAAATCATCTAAGTGTCTCCAATAGGATGCCTCCACAGCCTTATTCTATCAAATAGTTGGCACTTACCATGTTAAAATGTCTTTGTATGCTTTTCAAGGTCAGCAGATTTGAAAGATAATGCCAGACATGATCCCATTGGTATCCTTCAATTTCAATCTTGTCTTTTTCCACTGTCAGTCTGGGAATTCTTCACTGTCATTCTTCGAATTCTTCCCCTTTCATTCTTTACATGAAGTCATCTCCCTAATGGCATAATTTTTTTTTTTAAATTAATAATACAAGTGTGTGAATCAGTTCTGTACCCCTCTCCCACCCCCCATTTCTGAATCAATTTCTGTCACTAGCTTACTAAGCGTGTGTAGCATCTTGTGTTATGTTCTATGAAGTGTGAAGATGAGTCATATTGAGCAGAACTAACCTCTAATGTATGACATTGAACCATAGTCATGCTAGAGGATAGTTATGCTAGAGGATCCCTTGCTGAGTATTTACATTTTAAGTAATGTGTAAACTAAATACTATTTTAGAAAATGTATGCCATATGATGTATTTGTGTACAATTCATGCCAGCAACAGTCCATACATCTATACTTACCAGCTGATGTCCTCTTTAAAAACCAGGTGGCAAAGACTCGCTACAGGACCCAATGACCAGAGCATCACCTATATTAATAAATGAAACACATTTTTAGCATTTGATGAACAATCCTAACATATTTGCACAATTCTCTACTTGTCATTTCCCTAGAGTTCACATCTATTGACAATACTCCAGTCTAACTTCTATTATTTACCGTCTAAAGTGGCGGTTGATGATGTCTGCTCTGACATTGAGCCCCTCGTCCCGGAATGGCCCCTCTAGAACAGGATCATCCTCCTCATCTCTGAGGAGGTTTCGGTGCGCCTGGACGCCCTGCAGCATCCCAGCCCGCTGTGCAATATTATGCAGGACACTACAGGCTATAACGATCTTAGCCAACTTCTTTGGGTTGTACTGGAGGGCTCCTCCCGACCTGTCCAGGCACCTGAACCTCATCTTCAGGAGCCCAAACATTCGTTCAACCACCGCCCTGGTTCTCTTATGAGCCCTATTGTAGCGCTCCTCAGACACATCAGTCGGGCTACGCAAGGGGGTAATAAGCCAAGGCCGGCTCATGTACCCAGAATCACCTATAAATGATGAACAGAACATAATTCAAACTGAATCCTCAAAATAGTATTTTGAGTCCAAAAAAAGTTTGTGTACACGATAATCCACTAACAAATGTTTTATTTTTACAAGAATAGTCTAGTTCAATATTATTATCTATCTTCCCATTTCAGCCAAGACATGCTACATATGCGTATTTCTCCTAAACCAAACCTTCTGTAAAATAAAAACTAAATTGTTACATTGCATTCTCTGAGCATTTAAGGTAAGACATGCTACATATCTGCATTGAACTAAAAGTAGACATTAGCGGAAAGAGACAATGACATGGTTAAATTGCATTAGCTAATATCTTCCCATTTCAGCTAAGACATGCTACATATGCGTATTTCTCCTAAACCAAACCTTGTGTAAAATAAAAACTAAATGGTTACATTGCATTCTCTGAGCATTTAAGGTAACACATGCTACATATCTGCATTGAACTAAAACTAGACATTAGCGGAAAGAGACAATGACATGGTTAAATTGCATTAGCTAATATCTTCCCATTTCAGCTAAGACATGCTACATATGCGTATTTCTCCTAAACCAAACCTTGTGTAAAATAAAAACTAAATGGTTACATTGCATTCTCTGAGCATTTAAGGTAAGACATGCTACATATCTGCATTGAACTAAAACTAGACATTAGCGGAAAGAGACAATGACATGGTTAAATTGCATTAGCTAATATCTTCCCATTTCAGCTAAGACATGCTACATATGCGTATTTCTCCTAAACCAAACCTTGTGTAAAATAAAAACTAAATGGTTACATTGCATTCTCTATCTGAGCATTTAAGGTAAGACATGCTACATATCTGCATTGAACTAAAACTAGACATTAGCGGAAAGAGACAATGACATGGTTAAATTGCATTAGCTAATATCATCCCATTTCAGCTAAGACATGCTACATATGCGTATTTCTCCTAAACCAGACCTTGTGTAAAATGGCAAATAAATGGTTACATTGCATTCTTTATCTGAGCATTTAAGGTAAGACATGCTACATATCTGCATTGAACTAAAACTAGACATTTGCGGAAATAAAAATAAATGGTTAAATTGCATCCTATAGCTGAACATTACGCTAACATTTTAAAACTACAGTGGCAATTGTCAAACTAATTAACCATGTTGTGCACAAATACTCACCAACGAGATAACCAGGGAGCATTTGTCTTTCCTCAAACGGTCTCCACAGGGACGACTGAGCGAGGATGCGGGCATCATGACAAGCTCCTCCAAAATTCGCACACACATGCATAATCCTCATCTGTGCGTCACAAACATACTGCACATTGAGGCTATGAAAATGTTTGCGATTTCTGAAGGGCAAGTCATCAATTGGAGCACGCAGCGCAATGTGGGTACAATCTATGGCTCCCAAGACATTGGGCAATTGAGCAATATCAAAGAATTCCCGCTTCAGGCGCCTCCACTCACCATCATTCTGTGGGAATCCTATGTATTGTTTACTGATACGTACCATGGCATCCAGAAAGTTATCAAACACCACAGAGAATGTACCTTGAGCCAGGCCATGCATGTACATTTCTCCGGATTGAAAACTCCCGGAGGCCAGGACGTATAGACAACTTAGCATCTTACTCATGGCGAGAACAGCAGTCCTTATTCTTATACGTGGCTCCAAATGAGGTTTAAGAAGATCGTAAAAGCCAATGAGCTGTTCGCGATTGAGCCGATACTTATCATAAACCTCAAAGTCGCTCATGTTTTCCAAGGTGGGTCTCACCCTGTAGACACGAGGACCTCGAACCAGACGACCCCCTTCGTCTCAGTCTGAGCCACCGAGCTGCCTGATTCGATCAACAGCTAGTTCGCCAATAGCAGCACCAGCAGTGTCTACCATGTCATCGTCATCCATCTTTCAAAACAGCGTAACAAGGTATGCACTTGATCTGATGTGGATCACAAGTGATGCTTTGGCCATGTTGTTTGGGGGATTTATAGTACAATTAGTCCAATGGTAGTGAGTTTGTAATGATTGCTGATTGTATTCACTTGTTTGTATGTGAGCGGCGCGAATGCTTTCACAGTGGGCGTTTTTTTGTTGTTTGCTGAAATGTTGTTTTCCCACAATGAATCTCAATGTGAAAGTGTACAATATCACACATACAGTGCATGTTTGTAATGTTTGATCATATGCGTAATCAATATTTCTTAAACACGATCTTATAGTAACAAGCACACGTCCAGGCTAACATGAATGAAAGTGCATAGTTGTGTATAATGTGCATCGAATGTGATCGATCAATGTTGCTGCAACATTGTTTGTAAACGATAAAGTAACATCTGCCATCTGTAGTATTGTATATATAAGTGATTGCCGAGCTGTCAATATTGTATGCGTCCCTTTCAAATCGCAATAATAATTCAGAACTTCCCGTCTGCCATCTGTAGTATTGTATATATAAGTGATTTCCGAGCTGTCAATATTGTATGCGTCCCATTCAAATCTCAATAATACTGAATAACTTCCGGCTGTCATCTGTAGTATTGTATATATAAGTGATTGCCGAGCTGTCAATATTGTATGCGTCCCATTAAAATGGCACTAATACTGAAGAACTTCCGGCTGTCATCTGTAGTATTGTATATATAAGTGATTGCCGAGCTGTCAATATTGTATGCGTCCCTTTAAAATCGCACTAATAATTCAGAACTTCCGGCTGTCATCTGTAGTATTGTATATATGAGTGATTGCCGAGCTGTCAATATTGTATGCGTCCCATTCAAATCTCAATAATACTGAATAACTTCCGGCTGTCATCTGTAGTATTGTATATATAAGTGATTGCCGAGCTGTCAATATTGTATGCGTCCCTTTCAAATCGCAATAATAATTCCGAACTTCCCGTCTGCCATCTGTAGTATTGTATATATAAGTGATTGCCGAGCTGTCAATATTGTATGCGTCCCATTAAAATGGCACTAATACTGAAGAACTTCCGGCTGTCATCTGTAGTATTGTATATATAAGTGATTGCCGAGCTGTCAATATTGTATGCGTCCCTTTAAAATCGCACTAATAATTCAGAACTTCCGGCTGTCATCTGTAGTATTGTATATATAAGTGATTGCCGAGCTGTCAATATTGTATGCGTCCCATTCAAATCTCAATAATACTGAATAACTTCCGGCTGTCATCTGTAGTATTGTATATATAAGTGATTGCCGAGCTGTCAATATTGTATGCGTCCCTTTCAAATCGCAATAATAATTCCGAACTTCCCGTCTGCCATCTGTAGTATTGTATGCGTCCCATTCAAATGGCACTAATACTGAATAACTTCCGGCTGTCATCTGTAGTATTATATACAGGTATACCTCACTTTACAGCGCTTCACTTTACAGCGATTCGCTAATACAGCGCTTTGTGGAGCTGAAGTTCAACCTCCAAGCATTTTGAAACAGTGCTGTAAATCATTGTGAGATTGCGAGAAAAGTGACTGGCACCATTTTGCTATGCTTAGTTCACTCTGTTAACTGCATTGCAGTGCAATCTGTGTCTCAGTGCTATAGTCTGGCAAATTTTACTACAGTAATTGTCACTATTTTACAGGTACAGTATTTATTGAATACTGTGCTGTGCTAGTGTTAAACTAAACGTAGCACTATTGCACCCCTAATATATGTTAGTTCAAACATGTTTTTAAGATTTTAAACACTGAAAAGAAAGCTAAAACTGACTTGTTTCACTTTAAGGCGGTTTTCACTTTACAGCGGGGCTCCGGTCCCTAACCCGCTGTATGAGCGGGGTATACCTGTATATAAGTGATTTGCGATCTGACAATATTTCTTAATTGTCCCATTCAAATCTCCCTAATAATGCTGTTCCAAACTGTTATTTACGTATATGTTGTATTGTAGTATTGAGTGTTAAAGTTCAGAAAGGGGCGGTACAGTCGTGAATCTGTAATGTGTATGGTTGAATCTTCTAATGACGTCATGATATTATTAACCTGCCTATGTAGTTCTGAAATCCTCATTGTGTTGTTGTATTGTGCTACATTGTTATTGTGTGCTGAATAAAATCTAAATGTGTGCTTTGTGGTTGCGTGATGGGTGATGCGTGTTATGTACATGTACGTATATATTGTGATTGTGTCCCACATATGCTGACTTCTATATAGCGGTCTGGCATTGTTGTTTCTTCCCATAAAGTGACATCTGTAATCTGGTGTAATGATGTTCTTCTTGTACGTAATTCCTAATGGTTTATTGTGATGGAATCATGATGTTAAAAGTACAGTAAAATCCATATGTTCTGTTTTGTGATTCCTAGAGAGAATGTAATGTGTTTTTCCACCATCATTTGAATGCACATGTATGAGTGAATGATAAAAGTTATGTATGTGCATCCATGACTGATCATGTGTTAAGCCTATGTAGATATGCAGTTGCTGCAAGCATATGAGTTGAATAAATGAAATGCAATAATAAAGGTAAACGAGAGGTGTTTCCCATTGTGTACTGTTTGTGAATCCTGAAATTTTAAAATTATTTTTGTGTCCGTTTAAATGTGATTTTTTTGTTTAAAATGTTTGTTACTAGTGATGTTGATTTGTAGTTGATGTAATATAAAAGTATGAAACAATTTAATGCTGTTGTGAATATTCAATAAGTACAATCCATAAGTCCACCATAGGGAAATAGTCATTTCTTGATCTATTTATCATAGCTGGGTCTAACGCAGAAAAGCATGTATTTTTTTCCTATTTCTAGCGCTGGTATTTGGAGTTTTTAGGTCTACGTTATTTGCGTGCGTTAGGGAAATCTGTCTTTCGCGTGCACGAGCACGTCTTCCCCATAGAAGTCAATGGAGGCTCTAAATTTTGTTAATTTTTTTTTCAAAGACTGGTTTTCCTCGTAAAGTGAGTGACGTCATGAGCTTGTGTGAAAAAGTAACTAAATCGTGCGGAAAGAGACAATGACATGGTTAAATTGCATTAGCTAATATCTTCCCATTTCAGCTAAGACATGCTACATATGCGTATTTCTCCTAAACCAAACTTTGTGTAAAATAAAAACTAAATGGTTACATTGCATTCTCTATCTGAGCATTTAAGGTAAGACATGCTACATATCTGCATTGAACTAAAACTAGACATTAGCGGAAAGAGACAATGACATGGTTAAATTGCATTAGCTAATATCATCCCATTTCAGCTAAGACATGCTACATATGCGTATTTCTCCTAAACCAGACCTTGTGTAAAATGGCAAATAAATGGTTACATTGCATTCTTTATCTGCACACTCAGTCTAGGTTCAATTTAGACTTTTTTCATTAACTGGATTTAATCCTTGAATATATGGTGAATCAATATCGGGATCAAAGTAATACTATTAACATATCCATATAGATTTAATCTTAAACTAGTCGTTTCATAGCTTTTCAACTATACATAGAAATCTGGGTGTTTGAATAACAGTCATACCATTGAACATGTTTTATTAATAAATAATGTGACTGCAGTTAGCTATCCTTAAATAACCAGCTTTAAACTGACAGCGTGATTATTACTGCCAAATAGCACGTGATCTTGGATACAATATTGGCATACTTAATACCTTCGTATTTAATTGATGTTCAGATACAGGCATAAATATAAACAGACTTAACATATTTTTCAGCTCACTACCAATATGTATATGGACCATAGTTACATTGGACTTACCAATATTATTTAGTAACTATTTAAATAGATATATACATATCATTTACAATCTTGAGCCTGAAGATTAATTATTCAAGTTTATCACATTGATACTGGTTTTCAGATCATTATTTACCCTGACTACATATTTTGTTCTGGCTTATTTGTAGCAAACAATTGAAGAAATACAAACTAGCGAATACTGTGGGTCATAATTTAGATCACTCATTACTTTAATATTATACTGGCCTAATTATCACTTTCTGTGATCTGACCGAATATTTACTACACGGATCAGGGTACTGGAGTGTATTTTAATTGTATGTGTCATAACCTATTTAGGTTTTTAATTTTTACAATAAAGGTTATATTTTAACAGTCTTGAAATATGCGTTACCTGCCATTCCACTCGCAATGGCCATACCGCACCATAATGCAAAACTTTTAGTCTAGCCGTTTATTTGAAAAAGCAGGAATGTAAGCTTAGGAGCCGGACTATCTTTGGTTCAGCACCTGGGTAGCACTTGCTGATTGGTGGCTAAATGAATCATGAAAAAAGTTTGGGTTCAGTATCCCTTTAAACATTATAATGTTATGTTTGTGCTTACTGACCTTTTAACCCCTTGGCAACCGAAGAAGTGTCAGACACGTCCTACAAAGGGTGTCAGTTGATGACCAAGGATGTGCCTGGCACATTGTAAGGTTGTAAATGTAGCTGGACAAGAAACCAGAATGTTATTCTGTAACAACTGGTAAAAACTGTGCCAGCAAGTTGATAAGACATAATGGATAGCAGACAAGATATAGTTAATATCACAATCTGTGCCTTTAGAAATCTCATGCAACTAGTAACAGGAGTTGATAGGTTAACAGTCACAGGTAATGAATTTCCCTTGGTCAATAAAGAGAGTTCATAAATGATTACTGAGTCAGTGGATTAATATGCAGCTTAAGCAAACAGAGGTTATAACAGCTTGTTATGCCTGTAAAAGGTGGAGGATATGGCATAAATAGTTAATGAATGTTTGTACCTTAGTTGCAGATGAAGAAAGGACTGGATCCAGTTTTCAGAGCAGTGAACAATGTTTTAGATAACAATCTACTTACAACTTGGTACTAGGAGAGGTTGCTGGGAGGAACAGATGAGAGCTTTGCAGACAGTGTGCAGCAGGTGAGCAAAAATGAGGAAGTGATCCTTGTGGCCGGGACTTGATGCAGTGTAGGAATCCAAAAGGAAAAAGATCCAGTATGCTGAGCTGATTGAAGCAGAGAAGCAGGTTCCAAAGTAAGAATCCTTCACAGTTGAAAAAGTAGCAAGGTAACACAGCAGTAAATAACTATAGTGATTGCTTAAATAAAATAAGCATTTGAATTAGAGGTCAGACTTGAAAGTGGCTGCTGTGGACAAGTTGAACACAACAGGCTAAGCACAAAATAATCAAGCAATGATGTGAAGAAAGGGGAGTGGTTTTATAGGCAGGAGGAATTGAGTGGAATGTCTTAAAGGGACATTACATATCCCCCCACTCAGGACATCCTCTCTGAGGATGCAGTAGAAGGTTTATCAGGATAATGGAGATGGAAAGCCCTAAGCAGCTGAGGAGCATTAACACGGGAGCGAGGTACCCAAGAATCTTCCTCAGGACCGTAACCCTTCCAACGGAGGAGGTACTCCAGACGTCCACGAGAGATTCTGGAGTCCAAGATAGTTTCAAGCTCAAACTCTTCCTGACCATCCAACTGAATGGGCGGTGGAGGTGCCTGGGGACGTGAACGTGATGCACTCGAGATATAGGGCTTCAGAAGCGAAACATGAAATGTGGGGTGAATTCTGAAATGTCTCGGTAAGTCCAAGGTAACAAACGTCGGACTTAGAATTCGAACAATGGGGAATGGACCAATGTATTGACTGCCCAGCTTCTTGGAGGGCACTGCCGGTTTCAGGTATTTGGTGGAAAGCCAGACTCAATCTCCCAGTTTGTAATCAGGACAATAAAGTTTTTGCCCAGCTTTAGCAGTGTTTAAATGTTCTTTTAGTAAAGTCAAAGTGTTTTGTAAATTGGTTAAGTATGTTGAAGCTGAAGGGGATGCCCTTCTATCTGGTGATAGTAGAATGGATTGAGGATGGTAGCCATAAGTAGCATAAAAAGGTGTTACCCTAGTGGAGGATGAAATTGAGTTGTTGTAGGAAAACTCTGCCAAGGGAAGGAGAGAGATCCAATCGTCCTGTAGGTGAGTGATATAACAACGTAAATATTGCTCAAGTAAGCCATTCACTCTTTCTGTGAGACCATTTGCCTGCGGATGGTAAGATGAGGTTAGTCTTGGTTGAATACGTAAACTGGTACAAAGAGTTTTCCAAAAATGAGAGGTGAACTGAGTACCGCGATCGGTAATGATGGACCGTGGTATGCCATGTAAGTGCACAATGTTATTAATGAAAGCTTGTGCGGTCTCTGTTGCGGTGGGAAGAGATTTTAAGGGAACAAAATGGGCCAACTTGGTCAAATGATCGACCACGACCATAATGGTATTATGGTTTTGAGATAGAGGTAGTTCCACTATGAAATCCGTAGAAATCAGTGACCATGGAATTTCTGGTATAGGTAAGGGATTAAGATATCCAATGGGTTTCTTTCTTTCAACTTTATTTCTGGCACAAACATCACAGGAATTGACATAATCCTGAACAGAATCTGATATTTTGGGCCACCAGAAATCCCTGCAAAGTAGTTCTTTGGTTTTGTGTATACCTGGATGGCCTGATAATGGGTTGTCATGGTAGTAGTTTAGGATAAAATTCCGTAATTGTTTTGGAATGTATAACTTTTTATGATAAGTGTAAAGTCCAGTATTTTCTTTTATTAGATGGCTATCGTTTGGTAGGTCATCTGTTTGGAGTGCTCTGATAATGTCATTCTCAAATGTTGTTAACTGACCTATTATCTTTTGTGGGGGTATTAAATACATATTTTGATCTGGCCTTAAGCTTTGTTCATGGATGCGGGACAACGCGTCTGCTTTTGTGTTTAAACTTCCAGGTCTATAAGTAATCAGGAAGTTAAACCTGTCCAAAAATAAACTCCATCGCACTTGACGGGAGGAGAGAGTTTTACTTTGGCGTAAATATTGTAGGTTTTTATGGTCTGTATATATTATAAAAGGAGTCTTTGTGCCCTCTAATATATGCCTCCATACTTCTAGTGCTGATTTGACAGCTAACAATTCCTTGTCCCCTATGGAGTAATTAGCTTCAGCTGGTTGTAAGGTTCTGGAGTAATAGGCTATGGGATGTTGTGTATTGTCTAATTTAGACTTTTGAGAAAGAACTGCCCCAATTCCAGTGTCTGAGGCATCTGCTTCAACTATAAACTGACAAGTATGGTCAGGTATATTCAATATAGGAGCAGTGATGAATCTATCTTTTAATAAGAGGAAAGTTTCCTCTGCGTGAGGAGACCAGGTAAACTTAGTATTTTTGCTGGTTAAACTGGTTAGGGGTTTAACAATTGTTGAAAAATTATGATTAAATTTGCGATAGAAATTTGTAAAACCCAGAAATCTCTGTAAGGATTTCACATTAGTGGGTCTTGGCCAATCCTTTATCACAGATAACTTATCTGGATCCATTCGGATTTGATCTGGTGTTACTATGTATCCAAGAAACTTTATCTCATGGACATGAAAAAGGCATTTTTCAAGTTTAGCAAATAACCTGTTTTCACGCAATCTTGTCAAAACCCACCTAACATGTTTAATGTGATCAGATGTAGTCCGAGAATAAATTAAAATATCATCCAGGTAGATTATAACACACACATCAATGAGGTCTTTAAATATCTCATTTATAAAATGTTGGAAAGTGGCAGGGGCATTACAAAGGCCGAAAGGCATGACCTTATACTCAAATAGCCCATATCTTGTCCTGAATGCAGTTTTCCACTCATCCCCATCTTTAATTCTTATCAAATTATATGCCCGCTTCAGATCTAATTTGGTGAAAATAGTTGCACCATTGAGACGTTCTAAAAGTTCAGGGATGAGTGGAAGTGGATAACGTTTTTTTACAGTTACTGCATTCAGAGCTCTGTAATCTATAATGGCCCTTAATGATTGATCTTTATTTTTTACAAAAAATATTCCGGCAGCTGCGGGTGATACAGATGGTACTATGAAACCTTTCCTAAGATTCTCGTCTAGATATTCTCTGAGATACTGTAACTCATCTTGAGAGGGGATATATTTTCCCATATGGAACTACTGCTCCGGGTACCAAATCTATGGGACAATCAAAATCCCTATGGGGAGGAAGAGTCTCTGCTTCCTTTAAATCAAACACATCACTTAAATCCTGATACTCTGTTGGTATGCTAACATCTAACATTCCTATAGTTTGTTGTTGAAAACAAGTGGTTTTACAAAATAAGGAGGGGAATGTTATCTTTGAGTGTTTCCAGTCTATAGTGGGATTGTGTTTGACTAACCAGGGAAAACCTAAGATGATGGTATGTAGTGCTGAGGGTATTATATCAAAGCTTTGATATTCTGTGTGACCATCAGTAGTAGTTATTAATAAAGGTATCGTGTGTTGTTTTATAGGACCACTATGAATCAATGAACCATCTATTACTTTAATAAACAGAGGTTTTTGCATTGTAACACACTGTATTTTATTAGCACTAACAAAAGTGGCATCCATAAAACACCCATACGCCCCTGAATCAACAATGGCCTCAGTCTTGATTTGAAGTCGATCCCACTGTAAAGATAAAAGCAGTGTGAGTGCATTGTTGTGGTTATAAAGGGAGGTATTGCATAAATGTAATGGCTTACCCTTCCTTGATCTCTGTAGTATGGGACATGTTGCTACTGGGTGGTCTCTACTGGCACAATAGAGGCACAAATTGGAGATGCGTCTTCTATTTTTCTCCTCTGAGGTTAGTGGGGCTTTAATTACACCAATCTCCATTGGTGTGGGGAAATGGGATGCTCTTTCTGTGTAAATAGGTGAGGGTCTCTTTAAAGTGGTCTCTGTAGTCAGTCTTTCTGAACGGCGTTCCCTAAGTCTGCGGTCCAGTGTAGTTGCTAATTTAATAAGTCCAGTCAGAGTTTCTGGCATATCAAGTCTGGATATTTCATCCTTTAGTCTGTCATTAAGTCCCAGTCTGAACTGGTTTCTCAAAGTGATATCATTCCATAATGTGTCTGTGGCCCACATTTGGAACTCTGTTATAAAGTCCTCCACAGGACGTTTTCCTTGTTTTAATGCTCTTAGTTTTGTTTCTGCGCTTATTTGACTATTGCTGTCTTCATAAAGGGATGCCATTGCAGCAAAAAATTGATCTAGTGAGTCTAACAACTGACTTTGTGTCTCAAAAAAGCGGTTAGCCCACGCCCTGGGTTCACCTGCAAGATAGGATATGGCAACGCAAACCTTTATTTTCTCTGTGCAGTAAGTTCTTGGCTTCATTGAAAATAGTAGGTAACAGGCGTTTTTAAAACCTTTGAAGTCAGATCTTTTACCAGAAAAAACAGCAGGTGGGTTAATTAAAGGTTCTGGAGGGTCTGGAGATTTTGGGGCAACAATATCTTTAAGTACATTTTTCAGTGCAGCATTCTCTGCCTGAAGTTCTGTGAGCCCTCTTGCTAGAAAATCAACTTTCTGATTGAGAGTGTCAAACTCTGCTTTAACTGCCTGTGGATCCATTATGCTATATAACTTTAACTTTATAGGCTTGATTATTATGCAAGGTTGTAAATGTAGCTGGACAAGAAACCAGAATGTTATTCTGTAACAACTGGTAAAAACTGTGCCAGCAAGTTAATAAGACATAATGGATAACAGACAAGATATAGTTAATATCACAATCTGTGCCTTTAGAAATCTCATGCAACTAGTAACAGGAGTTGATAGGTTAACAGTCACAGGTAATGAATTTCACTTGGTCAATAAAGAGAGTTCATAAGTGATTACTGAGTCAGTGGATTAATATGCAGCTTAAGCAAACAGAGGTTATAACAGCTTGTTATGCCTGTAAAAGGTGGAGGATATGGCATAAATAGTTAATGAATGTTTGTACCTTAGTTGCAGATGAAGAAAGGACTGGATCCAGTTTTCAGAGCAGTGAACAATGTTTTAGATAACAATCTACTTACAACTTGGTACTAGGAGAGGTTGCTGGGAGGAACAGATGAGAGCTTTGCAGACAGTGTGCAGCAGGTGAGCAAAAATGAGGAACTGATCCTTGCGGCCGGGACTTGATGCAGTGTAGGAATCCAAAAGGAAGAAGATCCAGTATGCTGAGCTGATTGAAGAAGAGAAGCAGGTTCCAAAGTAAGAATCCTTCACAGTTGAAAAAGTAGCAAGGTAACACAGCAGTAAATAACTATAGAGATTGCTTAAATAAAATAAGCATTTGAATTAGAGGTCAGACTTGAAAGTGGCTGCTGTGGACAAGTTGAACACAACAGGCTAAGCACAAAATAATCAAGCAATGATGTGAAGAAAGGGGAGTGGTTTTATAGGCAGGAGGAATTGAGTGGAATGTCTTAAAGGGACATTACACACGTCTTCAGGGGTTTGAAGCGCTGGAAGCGATCGTGGAGTAACTTCCGTATCCTGTCCCTGCAGTGGGCACAAGTGAGCCGGAGCGCGTGCGGGAGGAGTGGAGGACGGGAGCGCACATGCGACTCAGACACAATTTATGGGAAGGAGGGAGGGGGAATAAATGTTGGAAAAGGGATCTGGGAGGGGGAGGGGGTAGGGTATTGAAAGGGTGCAGCTACACTACAGAAAATTGGGGTTGAAATAAAAAAAACAAAAAAACTTTTTTTTTAAGCAAACTGGGTACTGGCAGACAGCTACCAGTACCCAAGATGGCGGCAAATATGTAGAGGGGGAAGGGTTAGAGAGCTGTTTGGGGGAGGTTGGGGGCTAAGGGGGATCCAACACTGCATTATATATATATAAATTATGTAAAAAAAAAAAAGCCTTTTATTTTCGTACTGGCAGACTTTCTGCAAGTACTTAAGATGGCGGTGACAATTGTGAGGTGGGGAAGAGAGCTGTTTGAGGGGGGTCAGGGAGGGATCAAGGGGTGGGATGTGTCAGGTGGGAGGCTGCTCTCTACACTAAAGCTAAAATTAACCCTAAAAGCTACCTAATTAACCACTTAACTGCTGGGCATAATACAAGTGTGGTGCGCAGCATCATTTAGAGGCCTTCTAATTACAAAAAAGCAATGCCAAAGCCATATATGTCTGCTAGTTCTGAACAAAGGGGATCCCAGAAAAGCATTTGCAACCATTTGTGCCATAATTGCACAAGCTGTTTGTAAATAATTTCAGTGAGAAACCTAAAATTAGTGAAAAAGTTAATGATTTTCTTTTTATTTGATCGCATTTGGCGGTGAAATGGTGGCATGAAATATACCAAAATGGGCTTAGATCAATACATTGGGTTGTCTACTAAAAAAAATATATATACGTGTGAAGGGTTATTCAGGCATTCCTGACAGATATCATTGTTACAATGTAACTATCGCTAATTTTGAAAATAAAAAATAATTTGGAAATAGCAAAGTGCTACTTGTACTTATTGCCCTATAACTTGCAAAAAAAGCAAATAACATGTAAACATTGGGTATTTCTAAACTCAGGACAAAATTTAGAAACTATTTAGCATGGGTGTTTTTTGGTGGTTGTAGATGTGTAACAGATTTTGGGGGTCAAAGTTAGAATTATTTTTCATCATATTTTATATATTTTTTTTAGTAAATGATAAGATATGATGAAAGTAATGGTATCTTTAGAAAGTCCTTTTAATGGCGAGGAAAACGGTTTATAATATGTGTGGGTACAGTAAATGATTAAGAGGAAAATTACAGCTAAACACAAACACCGCAAAAATGTAAAAATAGCCCTGGTCCCAAACGGTCAGAAAATTGAAAAATGGGTTAAAGGGACTTTCTAAAAGGAAGCAGGATTTAAACTTAAAAAGTTTATATGTTGCCAAAACTGCTACATTTGGATACCTGGAAAATATATATTACAAAGAAGCTAATGCTTGTTTTCATTTTCATGTTGTTGTCTAAATATTTTTATTTTTTATTTTCAATTAACCCTTTGAGTGCTAAGCTAAATTTAATATTTTTCTGTTTTTTACTATTTTCAAAAAACATTTTTTTTTACTTTTTTATTCCCCCCCCCCAGATCCCCAAGACTTATACCATTGGAAGGGTCAGGCGATTACCTTTCCTTTCCAATGGTGGGTCTTAGGGGTCTGTAGCTGCTTAGATCCCCAAGATACAGGTTTCTAAGCATCATGCCCCCTTTCCCTATACTTTGTATTGACAATTTTAAATAAAGTTGCGCGGTGATGTCATCACGTCATTGCGTGTGACGTCACCGCCGGGGTAGGCGCGGATGGGGGCCCCCAGATTGCAAAAAAGGTAGTTGAGTGCTAATGACGGCTCTGAGCCAGCATTAGCACTCTTTAAAGCTAGTTAAAGCTAGAAAAGGGATAGTAATGTTTAAAATGCACAGTGATGTATTTCAAATTTGAATAGGTGCATTTTTGCAGTACACATTTATTTTAAAATGCTTCTAGTGAAAGTGACCCACATCTTGTGTGTGCTCTGACTGCAGCTGGTGTTGCCTAATGTTACATCGCCAGTGCATGCCCAGTGGGTTGTGTACACGGTAATGCTGCAATAACTCTTATTAGGAACACTAGTGTGCATTTCAGTTTTTCTTTCATGTAATTGGCATGTGCCATGAGCTAGTGACGTATGGGATATACAATCCTACCAGGAGGGGCAAAGTTTCCCATACCTCAAAATGCCTATAAATACACCCCTCACCACACCCACAATTCAGTTTTACAAACTTTGCCTCCTATGGAGGTGGTGAAATAAGTTTGTGCTTAGATTTCTACGTTGATATGCGCTTCTCAGCTTTTTTGAAGCCCGATTCCTCTCAGAGTGCAGTGAATGACAGAGGGATGTGAAGGGAGTATCACCTATTGAATGCAATGGTCTTCCTAACGGGGATCTATTTCATAGGTTCTCTGTTATCGGTCATAGAGATTCATCTCCTACCTCCCTTTTCAGATCGACGATATACTCTCATATTCCATTACCTCTACTGATAACCGTTTCAGTACTGGTTTGGCTATCTGCTATATGTGGATGGGTGTCTTTTGGTAAGTATGTTTCATTTACTTAAGACACTCTCAGCTATGGTTTGGCACTTTATATAAAGTTCTAAATATATGTATTGTTCTTATATTTGCCATGATTCAGGTTTCAGTATATTTCCTTTTTTTTGCAGACTGTCAGTTTCATATCTGGGAAATGCATTTTTAAGAGAAAAATTATTTCTTACCTGGGGTATAGTCTTTTTCAAATTGACTCTTTTTTAAATTGCGGGCTGTATTAGGCTCGCGAGGGCACAAAATGCCAAAATTTATTGCGTCATTCTTGGCGCAAGATTTTTTTGGCGCGAAAGTTACATTTGTTGACGCAAATTCGTCATTTCCGGCGTCTTAGTTGGCGCTAAGTCCTTCACGAGGTTGCTTCATCTATGATGCTAGTGTTTCGTTTCCGGACGTTTTTGGCGGCAAAAAATATTTTTCTGTTTGTGGTGCGTCATTCTTGGCGCCAAATATTTTCATTATTTAAGGAACCATTCCTTTTGCCGCTGGCCTTTTTTTCTATGTCAGAGGGCTATGCTGTTTGCATTTTTTCCCATTCCTGAAACTGTCATATAAGGAAATTGATAATTTTGCTTTATATGTTGTTTTTTCTCTTACATTTTGCAAGATGCCTCAAACTGTTCCTGTCTCAGAAAACACTGTTGGAATCCTGCTGACTGATATCAGTTCTACCAAAGCTAAGTACATTTATTGTAATGTTATGGAGATTATATCTTCAGCTGTGGTTTGTAATAAGTTATCATGATAAACTTTTACATGCAGAGAATATGTCCATCAGTAATAATGCATTGTCTGTTGCTATTCTTTTAACATCTAATGTACAAGATATACCTGTGAATTTATAAGAATATTTTTTTGATTCTATTCAGAAGGCTTTGTCTGCCATCCCGCCTTCTAATAAATGTAAAGGTCTTTTTTAAACTTCTCATAAAGTTGATGAAATTTCAAATGACCGACAACATACTGAATTATCCTTCTCTGATGAGGATCTATCTGATTCAGAAGATCATTCATCAGATATTGACACTAACAAATCTACTTATTTATTTAAAATGGAGTACATTCGTTCTTTGTTGAAGAAGTGTTGATTATATTGGATATTGAGGAGACTAGTCCTCTTGATTTTAAAGCTAGTAAACATTTAAATTCTGTTTATAAACCTCCTGTGGTTATTTCAGAGTTTTTTTTCCAGTTCCTAGTTCTATTTCTGATATGATTTCTAAGGAATGGAATAGGCCTGGTACTTCTTTTATTCCTTCTTTAAGGTTTTAAAAATTGTATCCTTTGCCAGCAGTTAGATTGGAGTTTGGGAAAAGAAGTTGTTGGGGCTATTTCTACTCTTGCTAAACGTACTACTATTCCTATGGAAAATAGTATTTATTATAACCCCTTAATGACCACAATGTACCCTGTATGTCACTGGTCGTTAAGGGTTTTTTCAGGGCATAATAGCACAAGTCTAGCAAGAACACGCTATTAATGCCCTCCCTCCAGCAGGCTTTGTGGAATAGAGCAGTCTCAACGCTGGTGGCAAGACCGCACTATAAAACAAACAAGTCCCAAAAAAAGGCGAGCGACATACAGGGTACGTCGCTGGTCCTTAAGGGGTTAAAGATCCTTCAGATAGGAAACTTGTATCTTATCTAAGGAAAGTTAATTTATTTTCAGGTCCTTTTCTTAGGCCTGCAATTTCTTTGGCTGATGTTGCAGCTGCTTCAAATTTTTGGTTGGAAACTTTAGCACAACAAGTATCGGATCATGATTTGTCTAGCATTGTTAACTTAATTCAACATGCTAATAATTTCATTTGTGATGCCATTTTTTGATATGATCAGAACTGATGTTAAATCTATGTCTTTAGCTATTTTAGCTAGAAGAGTTTTGTGGCTTAAATCTTGGAATGTTGATATGATTTTTAAATCCAGGTTTTTTTTTTCCTTCCAAGGTAATAAATTATTTGGTTCACAGTTGGATTCATTTATTTCATCTGTTACTGTGGGGAAGGGAGTGGCTCAAAATTAAGTTCTAAGGGTAAATTTTAAGCTTCTAACCGTTTTTTCGTTCTTAATAAGGAACAGAAACCTCTTCCCCAAGGAATATTTTCTAAGTGGAAGCCTTCTTCAAATTGGAATAAATTCGAGCCTTTTAAGAGTTCAAAGTCAGCCCACAAGTCCGCATGAAGGTGAGGCCCTTATTCCAGTTCAGCTGGTAGGGGGCAGATTAAGATTTTTCTAAGTTGTTTGGATCAATTCGGTCCAAAATCCTTAGATTCAGAATATTGTTTCTCAGGGGTACAGAATAGGATTCAGAGTAAGACCGCCTGTGAGAAGTTTTTTTCTCTCACGCATTCCAGCAATCCCAGTAAAGGTTCAGACTTTCCTGAAGTGTGTTTCAGACCTGGAGTTATCTGGGGTAATCATGCCAGTTCTGTTTCAGGAACGGGGTCTGGGGTTTTATTCAAAACTATTCATTGTCCCAAAGAAAGATAATTCATTCAGACCAGTTTTGAATCTAAAAATTTCGAATTGACATGTAAGAGTACCATCTTTTAGAATGGTGGCTATAAAGTCTATTCTGCCTTTTGTTCAGCAAGAGCATTATACGCCCACAATAGACTTACTGGATGCATATCTTCATATTCTGTTTCATCCAGATTATTTTCAGTTTCTGAGATTCTCTTTTTTAGACAAGTATTACCAATTTGTTGCTCTTCCTTTCTGGCCTAGCAACAGCTCTAGGAATCTTATCAAGGTTCCTGGTGTTTCCTTATTTGGACGATATCTTGGTACTTGCTCAGTCTTTACGTTCTGCAGAATCTCATATGAATCAACTTCTGTTGCTTCTTCAAAGACATGGTTGGAGGATCAATTTACCTAGAATTCCTTGATTCCTTAGACAAGGGTCACCTTTTTAGGTTTCCAGATAGATTGTGTCCATGTCTCTGTCTCTAACAGACAAGCGACAATTTAAATTGGGTTCAGCTTGTCAAAACCTTCAGTCTCTATTATTTCCTTCAGTAGCTATGTGCATGGAAGTTTTAGGTCTCATGACTGCAGCATTGGACTCGATTCCCTTTGCTCGTTTTTCATATGAGACCTCTCCAGCTTTGTATGCTGAATCAATGGTGCAGGGATTATTCTAGGATATCACAATTAATATCCTTAAATCCCAATATTCAACTATCTCTGACTTGGTGGAGATCACCATTGTATAGTTCTAGGGGTCTCTTTGGTTCGTCCAACCTGGACTGTGATCACAACAGATGCAAGTCTTTTCAGGTTGGGGAGCTGTTTGGGGATCTCTGACAGGACAAGGGGTTTGGAAATCTCAAGAGGCAAGATTACCAATAAATATTTGGAACTCCGTGCAATTTTCAGGGCTCTTCAGGCTTGGCCCCTGTTGAAGAGAAGACCATTCAATTGCTTTCAAGACAGACAATATCACAGCTGTGGCATATGTCAATCATCAGGGTGGGACTCACAGTCCCCTAGCTATGAAAGAAGTATCTCTAATACTTTTTGGGGCGGAATACAGCTCTTATCTAATTTCTGTGGTTCATATCCCAGGTGTAGACAATTGGGGAGCCGATTATTTCAACTGTCAGACTTTACATCCAGGGGAGTGGTCTCTCCATCCAGATGTGTTTTCTGATTGTTCAGATGTGGGGTCTTTCAGAAATAGATTTGATGGCGTCTCATCTAAACAAGAAAACTTCCCAGGTACCTGTCCAGGTCCATGGATCTTCAGGCGGAAGCAGTGGATGCGTTGACACTTTCTTGGTGCTACCAGCCTGCTTATATTTTCCCGCCTCTAGTTCTTCCAAGAGTGATATCCATAATCATCATGGAACAGTCATTTGTTTTGCTGGAAGTTCCAGCATGGCCTCACAGGTTTTGATATGCGGATTTTGTTCGGACCTCTTCCATTAAGGTCGAATTTTCTGTCTCAAGGTCCGTTTTTCCATTAGGATTTCAAATCATTAAATTTGAAGGTATGGAAATTAAACGCCTAGTGCTTAGTCATAGAGGTTTCTCTGACTCAGTGATTAATACTATGTTACAGACTCGTAAATCTATTTTTAGAAAGATTTATTATCGAGCTTGAAAGACTTATTTGCATGGTGTTCTTCTCATAAGTTCACTTGGCATTCTTTCAGAATTCCTAGATTTTTACAGTTTCTTCAGGATGGTTTAAATAAAGGTTTTGTCTGCAAGTTCCTTGAAGGGACAAATCTCTGTTCTTTCTGTCTCATTTCACAGAAAGATTGATAAGCTTCCTGATATTAACTGTTTTTGTACAGGCTTTGGTTTGAATCAAGCCTGTCATTAATTCAATCTATCCTCCTTGGAGTCTTATTTTGGTTTTGAAGGCTTTACAGGCTCCTCCATTTGAACCTATGCTCTCTTTGGACATTAAAATACTTTCTTGGGAAGTGTTGTTCTGCTAGAAGAGTTTCTGAAATATCTGCTCTTTCTTGTGAAGCTCCTTTTCTGATTTTTTTTCCTCAGGATAAGGCGGTTTTGCGGACTTCATTTAAATTCTTAACTAAGGTTGTGAATTCTAACAACATTGATAGAGAAATTGTTGTCCCTTCCTTGTGTCCTAATTCTAAGAATTCGTTGGAGAAATCCTTGCATTCTTTGGATGTGGTAAGAGCTTTGAAATATTATGTTGAAGCTACTAAAGATTTCAAGAAGACTTTTAGTCTATTTGTTATCTTTTCTGGTTCTAGGAAATGTCAGAAAGCTTTTGATTCTTTCAGCTTATTTGGGGTCGGGTCAAGCCGATTAGTCTCCACTTCGTGCGCTTTTAAGAATGAAGCTTCAGTTGTTCAGATTTGCAAAGCAGTAACCTGTTCAGATTTGCTTACATTTACTAGATTCTACCGTTTTGATGTATCCGCTTCTTCAGAAGCAGTTTTTTGGTAGAAATGTTTTTCAGGCAGCTGATTCAGTTTGATTCTTCTGCTTATGTTTTAAGTTTTTTCTTTTCATTTAATGAGAATTAACTTAGATTTTGGGTTGTGGATTATTTTTTTCAGCGAAAAATGGCTGTTTTTATTTTTGTTCCTCCCTCTCTAGTGACTCTTGCGTGGAGTCCCACATCTTGGGTATTGCTATCCCATACGTCACTAGCTCATGGACTCTTGCCAATTACATGAAAGAAAACAAAATTTATGTAAGAACTTACCTGATAAATTAATTTCTTTCATATTGGCAAGAGTCCATGAGGCCCACCCTTTTTTGTGGTGGTTATGATTTTATGTATAAAGCACAATTATTTCCAAATTTCTTTGTTGATGCTTTTTACTCCTTTCTTTATCACCACACTTCTTGGCTATTCGTTAAACTGAATTGTGGGTGTGGTGAGGGGTGTATTTATAGGCATTTTGAGGTTTGGGAAAATTTGTCCCTCCTGGTAGGATTGTATATCCCATACGTCACTAGCTCATGGACTCTTGCCAATATGAAAGAAGTGAATTTATCAGGTAAGTTCTTACATAAATTGTTTTTTTATGTTTCATTAAAGAGACTGGAATCCTGGCATTGTGCAAAATAGAAAAATGTGGTTGAAATCCTACAGACATTTTCTATATGCATTTAAAAACTATATTTTAAATATTAAACAATAGGCATGTGTGTAGTCACGAATCATCAGCTAGCTCCCAGTAGTGCTGCCCCTGAGCCTACCTATGCATACCTTTCAACAAAAGATAACAAAATAATTAAGTCATTTTGATAATAATAAAATTGCATGCTCTGTCAGAAACATGCAAGTTAAATTTTGATTATCATGTCCCTTTACGGTATTAATGGGACAGTCTACTCCAGAATTGTAATTGTTTAAAAAGATAGATTATCCATTTATTAATCATTCCCCAGATTTGCATAACCAACACTGTTATATTAATATACTTTTTACATCTATGGTTACCTTGTATCTAAGCCTCTGCAGACTGCCCCCTAATTTCAGTTCTTGTGAAAGACTTGCATATTAGCCAATCAGCGCTGTCTCATAAATAACTTCATGGGAGTGAACATAATGTTATCTATATGGCACACATGAACTAGCGCTGTCTAGCTGGAAAAAACTATTAAAGTGCACTGAGATAACAGTCGGCCTTCAAGGGTTTAGAAATGAGTATATGAGCCTACCTAGGTTTAGCTTTCAACAAAGAATACAAAGAGAACAAAACAAATTTGATGATATTGGGAATTTTTCTTTAAAATTGCATGCCCTGAATTATGAAAATGTAATTTTGAATAGACTGTCCCTTTAATTTAGAAGAGCAGCACCATAATGGCTATATTTGTAAATGGCAAATCTGATACTAAAATGTTTTTAATAAAGTGGAGCAACCAAGCCCCTTGTTGGCATGGAAAGGTAAATAGATGTAAAAACATGTTTGTGCTGCAACATAAGAGAATTAATTTGCAGGGTTAAAGTGATGGTAAACTTCAGACTATAAGAATGTTGCAATAAAAAATATATTAGTTTGCAAGTAAAATCAGATCATTATTTTTTTTAAGTGTATATATTTTATAATAAAAGATGTATAATCCTTATTGGTATTGTCTGATTCTTCACCCTCCTTCATTTCCTCTTTTGGCTGGGCTGTGATGTATAGAGCAAGTCGCATCAACTCTCTACATAGGCTTTCTTAGGCCTAGATTTGGAGTTTGGCGGTAGCCGTGAAAACCAGCGTTAGAGGCTCCTAACGCTGGTTTTAGGCTACCGCCGGTATTTGGAGTCACTAAAAAAAGGGTCTAACGCTCACTTTTCAGCCGCGACTTTTCCATACCGCAGATCCCCTTACGTCATTTGCGTATCCTATCTTTTCAATGGGATCTTTCTAACTCCGGTATTTAGAGTCGTGTCTGAAGTGAGCGTTAGAAATCTAACGACAAAACTCCAGCCGCAGAAAAAAGTCAGTAGTTAAGAACTTTCTGGGCTAACGCCGGTTCATAAAGCTCTTAACTACTGTGCTCTAAAGTACACTAACACCCATAAACTACCTATGTACCCCTAAACCGAGGTCCCCCCACATCGCCGCCACTCGATTAAATTTTTTTTAACCCCTAATCTGCCGACCGCCACCTACGTTATACTTATGTACCCCTAATCTGCTGCCCGTAACACCGCCGACCCCTATATTATATTTATTAACCCCTAACCTGCCCCCCACAACGTCGCCTCCACCTGCCTACACTTATTAACCCCTAATCTGCCGAGCGGACCGCACCGCTATTATTATAAAGTTATTAACCCCTAATCCGCCTCACTAACCCTATAATAAATAGTATTAACCCCTAATCTGCCGACTGGAGCTCACCGCTATTCTAATAAATGTATTAACCCCTAAAGCTAAGTCTAACCCTAACACTAACACCCCCCTAAAATAAATATAATTTTAATCTAACGAAATTAATTAACTCTTATTAAATAAATTATTCCTATTTAAAGCTAAATACTTACCTGTAAAATAAATCCTAATATAGCTACAATATAAATTATAATTATATTATAGCTATTTTAGGATTAATATTTATTTTACAGGTAACTTTGTATTTATTTTAACCAGGTACAATAGCTATTAAATAGTTAAGAACTATTTAATAGCTAAAATAGTTAAAATAATTACAAATTTACCTGTAAAATAAATCCTAACCTAAGTTACAATTAAACCTAACACTACACTATCAATAAATTAATTAAATAAAATACTTATAATTATCTACAATTAAACCTAAAACTACACTATCAATAAATTAATTAAATACAATATCTACAAATAAATACAATGAAATAAACTAACTAAAGTACAAAAAATAAAAAAGAACTAAGTTACAAAAAATAAAAAAATATTTACAAACATTAGAAATATATTACAACAATTTTAAACTAATTACACCTACTCTAAGCCCCCTAATAAAATAACAAAGCCCCCCAAAATAAAAAAATGCCCTACCCTAATCTAAATTACTAAAGTTCAAAGCTCTTTTACCTTACCAGCCCTGAAGAGGGCCCTTTGCGGGGCATGCCCCAAGAAGTTCAGCTCTTTTGCCTGTAAAAAAAAACATACAATATCCCCCCCCAACATTACAACCCACCACCCACATACCCCTAATCTAACCCAAACCCCCCTTAAATAAACCTAACACTAAGCCCCTGAAGATCTTCCTACCTTATCTTCACCATACCAGGTTCACCGATCGATCCAGAAGAGCTCCTCCGATGTCCTGATCCAAACCCAAGCGGGGGGCTGAAGAGGTCCATGATCCGGATGAAGTCTTCTATCAACGGCATCTTCAATCTGCTTTCTTCAGGAGCCATCATCTTCCATCCGACGCGGAACATCCTCTTCTCCCGACGCCTACTAGCCGAATGACGGTTCCTTTAAATGACGTCATCCAAGATGGCGTCCCTCGAATTCCGATTGGCTGATAGGATTCTATCAGCCAATCGGAATTAAGGTAGGAATATTCTGATTGGCTGATGGAATCAGCCAATCAGAATCAAGTTCAATCCGATTGGCTGATCCGATCAGCCAATCAGATTGAGCTCGCATTCTATTGGCTGATCGGAACAGCCAATAGAATGCAAGCTCAATCTGATTGGCTGATTGAATCAGCCAATCGGATTGAACTTGATTCTGATTGGCTGATTCCATCAGCCAATCAGAATATTCCTACCT
This sequence comes from Bombina bombina, assembly GCF_027579735.1. Taxonomy (NCBI): domain Eukaryota; kingdom Metazoa; phylum Chordata; class Amphibia; order Anura; family Bombinatoridae; genus Bombina; species Bombina bombina. The sequence continues at coordinate 1,158,610,225 of NC_069501.1, read as the reverse complement.
TAATTCCGATTGGCTGATAGAATCCTATCAGCCAATCGGAATTCGAGGGACGCCATCTTGGATGACGTCATTTAAAGGAACCGTCATTCGTCGTTCAGTCGTCGGCCAGGATGGATGTTCCGCGTCGGAGGTCTTCAGGATGCTGCCGCTCCGCTCCGGATGGATGACGATAGAAGATGCCTCTTGGATGAAGACTTCAATCGGATGGAAGACCTCTTCTGCCCCGCTTGGATGAAGACTTCTACCGGATGGAAGACCTCTTCTTGCTCCGCTTGGATGAAGAATTTGGCTCGGCTGGGTGAAGACGACTCAAGGTAGGGAGATCTTCAGGGGCTTAGTGTTAGGTTTATTTAAGGGGGGTTTGGGTTAGATTAGGGGTATGTGGGTGGTGGGTTGTAATGTTGGGGGGGGTATTGTATGTTTTTTTTTACAGGCAAAAGAGCTGAACTTCTTGGGGCATGCCCCGCAAAGGGCCCTGTTCAGGGCTGGTAAGGTAAAAGAGCTTTGAACTTTAGTAATTTAGAATAGGGTAGGGCATTTTTTTATTTTGGGAGGCTTTGTTATTTTATTAGGGGGCTTAGAGTAGGTGTAATTAGTTTAAAATTGTTGTAATATATTTCTAATGTTTGTAAATATTTTTTTATTTTTTGTAACTTAGTTCTTTTTTATTTTTTGTATTTTAGTTAGTTTATTTCATTGTATTTATTTGTAGATATTGTATTTAATTAATTTATTGATAGTGTAGTGTTAGGTTTAATTGTAGATAATTATAGGTATTTTATTTAATTAATTTATTGATAGTGTAGTGTTAGGTTTAATTGTAACTTAGGTTAGGATTTATTTTACAGGTAAATTTGTAATTATTTTAACTATTTTAGCTATTAAATAGTTCTTAACTATTTAATAGCTATTGTACCTGGTTAAAATAAATACAAAGTTACCTGTAAAATAAATATTAATCCTAAAATAGCTATAATATAATTATAATTTATATTGTAGCTATATTAGGATTTATTTTACAGGTAAGTATTTAGCTTTAAATAGGAATAATTTATTTAATAAGAGTTAATTAATTTAGTTAGATTAAAATTATATTTAATTTAGGGGGGTGTTAGTGTTAGACTTAGCTTTAGGGGTTAATACATTTATTAGAATAGCGGTGAGCTCCAGTCGGCAGATTAGGGGTTAATAATTGAAGTTAGGTGTCGGCGATGTTAGGGAGGGCAGATTAGGGGTTAATACTATTTATTATAGGGTTAGTGAGGCGGATTAGGGGTTAATAACTTTATAATAATAGCGGTGTGGTCCGCTCGGCAGATTAGGGGTTAATAAGTGTAGGCAGGTGGAGGCGACGTTGTGGGGGGCAGATTAGGGGTTAATAAATATAATATAGGGGTCGGCGGTGTTAGGGGCAGCAGATTAGGGGTACATAGGGATAATGTAAGTAGCGGCGGTTTACGGAGCAGCAGATTAGGGGTTAAAAATAATATGCAGGGGTCAGCGATAGCGGGGGCGGCAGAATAGGGGTTAATAAGTGTAAGGCTAGGGGTGTTTAGACTCGGGGTACATGTTAGAGTGTTAGGTGCAGACGTAGGAAGTGTTTCCCCATAGCAAACAATGGGGCTGCGTTAGGAGCTGAACGCGGCTTTTTTGCAGGTGTTAGGTTTTTTTTCAGCTCAAACAGCCCCATTGTTTTCTATGGGGGAATCGTGCACGAGCACGTTTTTGAGGCTGGCCGCGTCCGTAAGCAACTCTGGTATTGAGAGTTGAAGTTGCGTTAAAGATGCTCTACGCTCCTTTTTTGGAGCCTAACGCAGCCATTCTGTGGACTCTCAATACCAGAGTTATTTTAAAGGTGCGGCCAGAAAAAAGCCAGCGTTAGCTTTTCGGGTCGTTACCGACAAAACTCCAAATCTAGCCGTAAGTGCTTTAGAGGGGCTGGACTTCAAGATTATCATATTACACACACATTGATTGGATGTTCACTGTAATTGTCACTAAAAATTTTTTATATCCTTATGTCTTTATGGAACTGTTAAAATTTGCCACTTAAATATGTCAATCCTGAAAATGTATGCTAATATGCTGAATGTGTCAAATAATGAAACACATCACTCTGAAATTTATATATTTGTAAAATCTGTAAAACATCAATAGGGTTTGGAAATATACCATGCTGATTAGGCAAACTATATCATGATGGTAGAATATTAGTAACAAAGTTACAAAGTGAAACGCTCTAACAGAGCTTTTATTGTGTGGCGCCTTAAAATGGAGGCGTGACTGGGTACCTGCTATTAAGGATGGCTCAACAACACTGCAAACTATCTGATGAAGCCCGGCCAGCCCTAAAGTGGGAGGGGCGAAACGCATCTGGCAATTGTTTGGCACATGTGGTGGAGCAGTAGTATGTGACGAAACTACCTTGCTGTTGCTCAAGATCAGTGGCCGCATTATGTGAACTGAGAACCGGATAAATACTCACCCTGGAGAGATGAAGCATCTGTTGGTGCGCAAACGTTTTAAGGATCAGCTGTTAAGCGGGCAGTAGTTGCTATGAGAGGGAAGGCAAACCTTACCTGCTTCTAAGTCTAAGGCCCCAATTTATCAAAGTCTGGCGGACCTGAACCGACAGTGCGGATCAGGTCCGCCAGACCTCGCTGAATACGGAGAGCAATACGCTCTCCAAATTCAGCATTGCACCAGCAGCTCAAGTCTGAAGACTCGCCAGAAACACGGGCCGTCAAGCTCCTTTCAGAGCTTGATATATAGACTCCCAAGGCATGTGATAGCCCTGAAGAGGGTTAGCCATTTTACCCCTTTACAAGCACACCTGAATATCCTGTATTTGACATTTCAAAAAACCGCAATCCATCTATTTCTCTGTATATTTACTGTCAATACCTGCCTACAAGCCGGGAAAAGGATTAAAGTTTGGGAGCGTGCTTTTGCACTTATGTGCTCCTATTTCCCAGGAAGTCGTGGGTGCCACTGAAGAGTCATTTGCAAGGACATTTGTTCACATACCCATGTATATGTTTTTTATGTATTTTATCATTGTGGTGTATTTAAGTATGCTTAGCAGACAGATGCATTAAAGCCTTTTTTTCTGTACACTAGTGCGGTCTTAGTCACTTGTTAGTAGTTAAGGAATTGTTAACTGCTCTTTCTTTTTTAATTTTGATACATATATATTAGTGACTATCAGAACATTGTTACATAATTACTATCAGCTTGAGTAACAGTATGAGCTAATCTTTTTATATATTTAAGTTCATCCATGTGGGCCGGCATAACATTGTAATAAAAGCATTATTATATGAACTAATTTAACCCTTTCACAGATGGATTAAAAACAAAAAAACGTTCATATACTTTTTTACTGGCAAAGATTAAATTGGCATTTGATTAGTTAAAGTTTACCATTACTTTAAGACCACTTTTTATTATGCCAAATGAATAAATCCTCATGTTTAAACCTGCAGTTAAAAAAAGCACAAAAGAAAATATGTGAGTTTATAATTGTTTTAATGGCTTTTGCAAACATTTATTTTGTAGATGTAAAAATGTATAGTTATTTTTAAACTTTAGATATATAGCACAGCAGTATCCTAATATTGTAAGCATTTGCAGGCTATCAGTTATTTAAAGCTAATATCAGTCAGATACATGCAATAATAAATCCACTTTAATTCAGAGCTACTAGTAGTTAAAAATATAAAATATTACAAGAACACAACATAATATAGAACTGGTAATAAAAAATAAGTCATTGTAAAAATGACAGGTGTTTTTTTAAATGCAGCATTTAACTGATATTTAGAGATGGCTTGTACCCCACGGATCCCTGTATTTATTGAACTGAATTACTTCACAAAAAAATTCTGTTAAGGCCAGAGGCATTGGAGAGACTTCCTCCCACTCAGATCTGTTGCTATGGTAGACTTGCACTTCGTCAGTAATTTCATCTGGAGCATAATCACCTCCTAATATATAAATTTTATCCTCAATTCCAACAGCTCCTGCATTAAAACCAGCACACTCAAAAGACCCTTCCCCCTTCCAGACACAAGTTTCTGGGCAAAAACTATAAACTTTGTATGTAGAAAGATCACATATATATAATGTATTGTTTACTGGAACTGCTTTGATTAAAGTTGCATGGAAAAACTGACCAAACTCTGCTACAAGCTCACACCATTGATCAGTCTCAGCATTATACTTAAAGAAACAATCAAGTGACGGATTAAAAGCATCAGTAATTTCAACCTCAGATCCAAGTACATAGATTACAGATTTGCATGCACTTGCTTCTGGGTAGTATATTCCTCTTGGTAACTGGCTGACAGACTTCCATTCTTTACTAAGAGGATCATAAGATTCCACATCTAGAAGACTTCTTACGTTGTGTGCTCCTTTGGTTTTTCCACCTATTACAAATAATTGTTTAAGGGCCATGACTGATGTATGCATCGTTCTAGAGTTTTTCATGGCAGGGACAAGGGAAGAATTATTGCTAGCTGGACAGTAGCACCATGTTTGATCAGTAGCATCATGATACGATTCAGCAATATGAAGCCTCACTGCTCTACAACAGCTGCCTTTACATCCACCCGTTAGAAAAATCTTTTCTCCATAGCTAGATATGCTAGACCCTGGTAAATCAATAATATGTGTATGTGGAAGCTCCAACCATTTATCAGTTTTTATGTTGTAACAAAAAGTATGCTGAGCCGCCCCATCTTCTGCAGTTTTGTGAACAAATATGTATTTCTCTGTTGTAGAAAGACGTGCATCAGGAAATAATCCCCCAGCATCGTTAATGGATTTTATTGCAGAGTCGATGACCGGCAAGCAGTTTGTGCTTTTTAATAATTGCTGCTCAGAGACTAGAATTTCTTGCAAAGTAGACTGGGCTAATTGGTGTAATCTAACTTTGCTTATTAACTGCGAGAAAAACTTCTCTCTTGTTTCCAAACTATGTTTAGTCCACAAAAGAACCGCCGTCAACACAAATTCCTCTTCAGGAACATTCAGATCATCATCTTGTAAGCACTTTTCCAGAACGCCAATATTTAGTTCCAAGAAATCTACTGATTGTGTTAGCAGTGAAAAATGCTGCAGTGCAAACTCTAAGGCTTGATCATATAAACGGGTCGAGCCATAACTTTCCGATATTGACAACAACTGCAAACAATTGTTTGTATCAATTATCTTGATAAGAAAATCACTGCAGGCTTTGGAAAGCAGTGGGACCTGAAGAAATGACGACATTTGAAAGAGCATATCCACATTTTCATCCGTTATCTCTGCTCGGCCAGTGTATGCATAATCAAGAAATGCTTTAACAGCATCTGGCGATAAATTGCTTATGGTAACACTTCCGCCGTCTCTTTCTTTCATATTTACTTCAAACATGGCTCTATAATTAAAGATAATGAGACAAACAATAATAAATACCTACTGTAAAAAAATAACCTTTGTTAATTAAAGAAGAAAAGTTTTCAAGTCCACATCACAATTAAATCACAAGAAAATCATGATTATTCATTTCAAGGATAATTGATTCTTGCAGGATGACTGCGATGCTCTGTAAGCTATTATAGCACCAAGTAGGCTCAGACATTTTAAACTTAAAGGAACATGAAAGTTAAAGGGATTAGTACAGTCAAAATTAAACTTTCATGATTCAGATTGATCATGCCATTTTAAGCAACTTTCTAATTGACTCCTATTATCACATTTTCTTCCTTTTCTTGGTATCTTTATTTGAAAAAGCAAGAAAGTAAGCATAGGAGCCGGCCCATTTTTGGTTCAGCACTTTGGTAGTGCTTTCTGATTGGTGTCTAAATGTAATCACCAATCAGAAAATGCTATCCAGGTGCTGAACCAAAAATGGGCTGGCTCCTAAGCTTACATTCAAATAAAGATACCAAGAGTACGAAAAAAATTGATAAAAGGAGTAAATTAAAAAGTTGCTTAAAATTGCTGCTCTATCTGATGAATCATGAAAGTTTAGTTTTGAATAGACTTTTCTTTTAAGGACAGGACAGTAAAGTCAAAATTAAACTTCAATGATAGACCATGAAATTTTATACACGTTTTCAATTTACTGTTATCAATTTTGCTTAGCTTTCTTGGTATCCTAGATGAGCTCATGAGCGTGCACATTTCTTTAGCCATCTAGCAGCAGTGTTTACAACAATGTTTATAGCAACACTGCTTCTATTGACTGCTAAAGACCCGTGCATGCTCCTAAGTTCCTATCAGCCTACCTAGGTTTACTTTTCAACAAAGGTTACAAAGAGTAGAAAACAAAGCAAATTTGATAATAGAAGGTAATAGGAAAGTTGCTTAAAATTGCATCCTCTATCGGAATCATAAATGTTTAATTCTGTGTTTACTGTCCCTTTAAAGGGATATTACACTGCTAACAACAACTACAGTAACATGGTTACTACTCATCATGTTGTTGTTTTTCCTCTTGTACCTGAGCTCTAGTTAGAGATGCTCTCTATTGTAACCCATTACAGAAACCAGTTAATGCTCTGTATCTTTATACTGGGTGCCGCCATCTTGTAGCTGGTGTATTGTTGCGTCCTGTGATAGAAACAGTGGGATTTAACAGATCAGTGCTGTTACTGACTTTAGACAGCTGTACATGCACTTTGGTTTAGAAAGCAGAGTCTTTACATATTTACAGTTTTTGGTACACAGTTTACAATAATAAATATAAAAAAGCCCTCAGGAATGATATAGAGCAATGCAGCCAGTGCAAAACATATGGCTCCTGCTCTGTATTCTACACTTTAAACTGAAGTGTACAAGATAACAATATAACTGATCTGTGAGTGCACACTGTTTCTGTCAAAGGGTGTGAGAAAACTCCAAGATGGCGGCTCTCAGTGTGAAGATGCAGAACTTCACTAACCAGCACTTGTAAAGGGTTGGGAAGGGAACGTCTTTAAAGAGAGCTGCAGGCACAATAGGAAAAACAATAGCATGGTTTGTAGCGGCAATGCAACTGTAGTTGTACCAAACTTTTTTATGTTTCAATTTACTTCAGGTATCACATTGACTTTGTTCTCTTGGTATCATTTGTTAAAAACATATCTAGGTAAGCTCAGGAGCAGCAATGCACTAAAGGGAGCTAGCTGGTGATTGGTGGCTACACACATTTGCCTTATCACATTTGGCTTATCACATGTGTTCACCTAGCTCCCAATAGACTACTGCTGCTTTTGAGCGGAATTTACCTATGTGTTTAACCCTTTTGTAGGGCTAAACAAAGTTATATGCAACTAATAGTGCAATTATACAATGCTGCAAAAATGGACATAAAGGATCAATGTTAAAATACTTTGCTGGCCCAGATCTGATCCATTTGTGGGGTTAAAGACATAGTTGCAATAAAAATAGCACATTACTGCATTTTATTTATCGCTCCCTTATGTCTTTTCAAAATGAATAACATTTATTTAGAGCTTAATAAGACTTTAAAATAAAAGGTGCTTTTTAACTGCATTTCCTGGTTTTGGAACTATTCTGTAGCATTGATTAGTTACAGCTAACGAACAGACCAGTTACATTGCATATAATGGGTTGTAATATAGACATCATGAGGAGTGACAAATGGAAATTATGGGGTTGATTCATCAACCCGTCAAGATGCTAATTCCGCACAAGCCTTCAGGCTCGCAGGAATCTAGAGTAAGAAGCAGCGGTCATAAGACCGCTGCTTCTTAACACGTTCGCCACCTCTCAAGACGGGGGACAGCAATTACCCCGATCGGATACGATCGGGATGAATGACACCCCCTGCTAGCGGCCAGGGGGCGGTATTGCAAAAAACATTTCACAAAAAAAATGCTTGTGCAATGATAAATGCAATAAATGATGTCCACCCGCACAATGATAAACCGCCCCCTATGGGGAAATGGAAGAAAATAAAGGATGAAGATGGAATTAAATTGAGGAAAGAGACAGATTTACTAAAAACCTCTCAGTCTCCTTTTTTCTGTGCAGCGAGTTCACTAAAGAATGGAGAGTTATGTGAGCTTTAGTGAACATGCTCTATGTAATGATGTAGTAATTGGTATCATTGAATTGGCTGGAAAAATCTACCCAGTGGGTGGTCAAAAACTAAGGAGTGTGATAAAAGGATATGCAACAAGATAAAGAATTGTAGATTGAGCAAACTAAGGAACTGCTTATTTGTGTAATACATTCAGGCACAAAAGATTGTCCCCTTAAACTTGTCACTCTGGTTACTTATAACTCAAGCTATATTACTGCATAATGGCCTGAAAATCAGAAGTTAAAATGTGAAAATAATTTGCTATAGCAAATCATGTCCGCTCGACATCGCTAAATGCCGACAGCATACACTGTCGGCATTTATCATTGATATATAGTGAAATGCTTGTGCAATGGCACCCACTGCTCACTGGCGGCCAATCGGCCACCAGCAGGGAATGTCAATCATCCATATTATATTGGACCAGGATGATTTCAATCCGCCACCTAAAAGGTGGCGAGCAGGTTAAGGAGCAGCAGTCTGATGACCGCTGCTACTTTACTTCCGTTTCATGCAAGTCTGAAATGATGGGTCTCCTAAACAGCATCCGCTGCTTAATAAATGGAGCCCCTGGCCTCAAATTTGGTTCTATTTACTATAGAAAGTTGGGCAACGAATCTTGCATGAAAAATGTATATTACTGTTCTGTAATTTGTGTTTTGTTCTTGCTGCACCTGGATTGTATAAAGCATATTGGATAAGCATATACAACATATTATAAGAATAAAAATGTGCTGATTTTAAGCTACTCTTAATTAGAATATATAAATCACCATGCCATGTGCTCCTAGAAAAGATGGTTGAATTGTGCAACATTTCAAAAGCTGTCCAAAAATAAACAGCATATGTGGATATACAGATTCCAGTAAAGAAGACTGTAATTATTCTATGTGCATCTTATATTGATGTCCACAGCTTGTGTTTGCTGTTAAAACACATTTACGTAACATAGCTCAGAGAAGAAATCTCTGTTGCAACTAACCCACCCACAGACCACTATTTCATCTTTATGGTTCTCACCAATGGGGAATAAGTGGTAGCCCATGGGAGTGAACCTTGATGCAAGTCTATTTTTATAACCGCATGGCAGCCAATTAAAAGGACAGTCAAGTCCAAAAAGGGCATTAGTTCATGTGTTTCATATACAGGGAGTGCAGAATTATTAGGCAAATTAGTATTTTGACCACATCATCCTCTTTATGCATGTTGTCTTACTCCAAGCTGTATAGGCTTGAAAGCCTACTACCAATTAAGCATATTAGGTGATGTGCATCTCTGTAATGAGAAGGGGTGTGGTCTAATGACATCAACACCCTATATCAGGTGTGCATAATTATTAGGCAACTTCCTTTCCTTTGGCAAAATGGGTCAAAAGAAGGACTTGACAGGCTCAGAAAAGTCAAAAATAGTGAGATATCTTGCAGAGGGATGCAGCACTCTTAAAATTGCAAAGCTTCTGAAGCGTGATCATCGAACAATCAAGCGTTTCATTCAAAATAGTCAACAGGGTCGCAAGAAGCGTGTGGAAAAACCAAGGCGCAAAATAACTGCCCATGAACTGAGAAAAGTCAAGCGTGCAGCTGCCAAGATGCCACTTGCCACCAGTTTGGCCATATTTCAGAGCTGCAACATCACTGGAGTGCCCAAAAGCACAAGGTGTGCAATACTCAGAGACATGGCCAAGGTAAGAAAGGCTGAAAGACGACCACCACTGAACAGACACACAAGCTGAAACGTCAAGACTGGGCCAAGAAATATCTCAAGACTGATTTTTCTAAGGTTTTATGGACTGATGAAATGAGAGTGAGTCTTGATGGGCCAGATGGATGGGCCCGTGGCTGGATTGGTAAAGGGCAGAGAGCTCCAGTCTGACTCAGACGCCAGCAAGGTGGAGGTGGAGTACTGGTTTGGGCTGGTATCATCAAAGATGAGCTTGTGGGGCCTTTTCGGGTTGAGGATGGAGTCAAGCTCAACTCCCAGTCCTACTGCCAGTTTCTGGAAGACACCTTCTTCAAGCAGTGGTACAGGAAGAAGTCTGCATCCTTCAAGAAAAACATGATTTTCATGCAGGACAATGCTCCATCACACGCGTCCAAGTACTCCACAGCGTGGCTGGCAAGAAAGGGTATAAAAGAAGAAAATCTAATGACATGGCCTCCTTGTTCACCTGATCTGAACCCCATTGAGAACCTGTGGTCCATCATCAAATGTGAGATTTACAAGGAGGGAAAACAGTACACCTCTCTGAACAGTGTCTGGGAGGCTGTGGTTGCTGCTGCACGCAATGTTGATGGTGAACAGATCAAAACACTGACAGAATCCATGGATGGCAGGCTTTTGAGTGTCCTTGCAAAGAAAGGGGGCTATATTGGTCACTGATTTGTTTTTGTTTTGTTTTTGAATGTCAGAAATGTATATTTGTGAATGTTGAGATGTTATATTGGTTTCACTGGTAAAAATAAATAATTGAAATGGGTATATATTTGTTTTTTGTTAAGTTGCCTAATAATTATGCACAGTAATAGTCACCTGCACACACAGATATCCCCCTAAAATAGCTATAACTAAAAACAAACTAAAAACTACTTCCAAAACTATTCAGCTTTGATATTAATGAGTTTTTTGGGTTCATTGAGAACATGGTTGTTGTTCAACAATAAAATTAATCCTCAAAAATACAACTTGCCTAATAATTCTGCACTCCCTGTAGATAACATTGAGCTCACGCACGTTAAGCTCCTAGGAGCACTGATTGGCTAAAATGCAAGTCTGTCAAAAGAACTGAAATAAGGGGGCAGTTTGCAGAGGCTTAGATACAAGGTAATTACAGAGGTAAAACGTGTATTATTATAACTGTGTTGGTTATGCAAAACTGGGGAATGGGTAATAAAGGGATTATCTACCTTTTTAAACAACAAAAATTCTGGTGTTGTCTGTCCCTTTAAAGGGACAGTCTACACCAGAATTTTTATTGTTTTAAAAGATAGATAATCCCTTTATTACCCATTTCCCAGTTTTGCATAACTAACACAGTTATAATAATATACTTTTAACCTCTGTGATTATCTTGTTTCTAAGCCTCTGCAAACTGCCCCTTTTTTCAGTTCTTTTGACAGACTTGCAGTCTAGCCAATCAGTGCCTGCTCCCAGATAACTTCTCGTGCACAAGCACAGTGTTATCTATATGAAATACGTGAACTAACATCCTCTAGTGGTGAAAAACTGTTAAAATGTAATCTGAAAGAGGTGGGCTTCAAGGTCTAAGAAATTAGCATATGAACCTCCTAGGTTAAGCTTTCAACTAAGCATACCAAGAGAACAAAGCAAAATTGGTGATAAAAGTAAATTGGAAAATTGTTTAAAATTACATGCTCTATCTGAATCATGAAAGTTTATTTTGGCCTAGACTGTCCCTTTAAGTAATTTTTTTTTAAGAAAAAAAAGTGTGTATAGTAAAGCCTGCAGAAAAGGTCTCCCAAACAATATTTTTTTTTCTCACAAATTAGAAATAAAGAGATAGTAGAGTCAAAATTAAACTTAAATACTTCAGATAAACTCCACGACGTCATTCCAAATACTAGCAGGAGGAGGCAAAGTGCCCCTCAGCAAAGCTGTTAAGTGTGACTGCCTTACCCATAACCCCCAGTCATTCTCTTTGCCTTTGTTAATGGAGGTTGTGCAAAGTTAGAGTCTGAAGAAATTAATTCTTTTATGGGTACTTTTCCCTGCAAGCAAGGATTGGGGTCTAGCTTTGTCCACATGAATCTCTTGAGTATGAGTAGTAGTGGCTTTTAGCAGTTAAAAGGTGGCGAGGCAGTCCTTTGCTTTACTTTTAACACTTTTCTACCCCTTTGTGGAAAGCCAGAGTTGGTTATTCTGTTCTTTCTTTTCCTACAGGCCCATGACAGGGAGCGTAATGCCTACCACACCTTGAGGATCAGCATCTCTTATACAATCCAAGGTAAGTGCCTTTGCCTTCTAGGTAATGAAGGACAGCAGCACTTATGGGGTTAATCATTGTTATTTTACAAGATAATAATCCTTGTTTAACTTAAGGATTCATATGGGCACATTTTATTGGAATTTTTCTAAAGGGGATGTTATTTCTTATTTTGAAAGAGGCAGAGTTCTCTCAATAACTAGGACAGATATATATATATATATATATATATATATATTTTTTTTTTTTTATTAGAGACATGTGTAAAAGGATCAGAAGGGTTAAGACTGGTGAGCCAAAGTATTATGTTTACTTGCGCTGTACCAAGGAAGAGTTAGTTTGTGTATTAAATGTTTAGGCATTTATTATAGACAGTTGATTTTAACTGGCACCTTTTTCTCTCTACAGAGAAGTTGTTGCGTACTTTCTTTTCAGTCCGGTCACGTGACACCCAAACTTCCGGTGGAGCGGTGCCGTTGCGACCGGACTGATTCGCAGTTGAATTTAGCTTTTGAAGTGGAAGCTGCATTTGGTGTTCTCATCAGATCGTATTGCTGAGCAAGTCATACTCCATTCATATTTCTAGTGGGGTATTTCCTTGCCGGTAGGTACCTCAGGCAATCTGAGGTATTTTTGGTATTAAGGTTTTTTCTTTCCCTAATTTTTAAGCTTTATTACATTTAAAGCTTTTTACTTTTCTGTCATAGGCAATCTGTGTTATTTTTTATCTAGGGTGTCTAAGGACATTTGATTTTTTACATTTTATAAAATGTAAAGCTTTTTATTTTTGTATCTCATTGCCTATTACTTGTGGGAATTATTAGCTATGGACTTAGAACAGGATCAGTCCAGCTCCATGGATAAATGTTTACTTTGTTCGGAAGCCCAAATTGTTTTGCCTATGCAATTTTGTTCTTCTTGTTTATCTAAGACTTTAAAATTTAAAGACAAATTACTCCCTTCTGAACCTAATGTCTCTCAGGATAATGCTGTGCGTGATATGCCTCAGCTTTCTCCTCAAACGTCCCAAGCCTAAGTTGTTTCTCATACTATGCCTTCTGTGTCCTCTCATTCACCTAGGGGTGTTTATCTACCTGGGGATTTTGCCGCTCAGGTTTTTTTCTGCAGTAACAGCAGCTTTGTCAGCTTTCCCTTCATTGGGTAAGCGTAAGAGAAAATCTAAACACTTGCCTAATGCTAAGGTTTCTGATTCTAGAACTACATTAGCCACTCTTGCTCAGATGTCTGATGATGAAACTTCAGTAGCTTCTGACTCTGACACTTTAGCAGAAAAATCTTCAGAATCTGAAGAAGTTAATTTTAAAATTTAAGCTTGAGCACCTCTGACTACTTTTGAAGGAGGTTCTAGCTACTTTGGACAACTCTGAACCGGTGGTTGCTATCAACCCCACAAAGTCCTTAAAATTGGATAGAGTCTATGATTTATCATCTTCTGAGGAGGTGTTTTCTGTACCAAGGAAGATGTCTGAAATTATTGCTCAGGAATAGGACAAACCAGGGGTTCCTTTTTTCCCTTCACCTGTTTTTAAGAAAATGTTTCCTGTGGCTGACCCTATTCATGACTCATGGCGCACTGTTTCTAAAGTAGAAGGAGCTATTTATACTCTTGCTAAGGGAACAACCATTCCTATAGAGGATAGTTGCTCGTTTAAGGATCCAATGGACAAAAAGCTAGAGGCTTATTTAAAAAAGATGTATGTCCATCAAGGGTTACAATGGCAACCAGCAGCAAGTATTGCTACGTTTGCAGGTGCTGCATCTTATTGGTGCAATGCGTTATCTGATCTTATTACAGAGGAAACTAGATCCAGGATAGGATCAAAGCTCTTAAATTGTCCAACACTTTTATCTGTGATGCCAATATGCAGATAATTCGTCTGGGAGCTTAACAGTTCTAGCTCGCAGGGCTTTGTGGTTAAAATCTTGGTCGGCTGATGTCTCTTCTAATGCCAAGCTTTTGGCTTTGCCTTACAAGGGAAAGACTCTGTTTGGGCCTGGTCTGGCAGAGATAATTTCAGAGATTACGGGTGGAAAGGGATCTTTCCTAACTCAGGACAAGAAGAACAGACCTAAAGGTTGTTAGACTTCTCATTTTCGTTCCTTTCGTAACTTTAAGGGACAAAAGTCTTCCTCTTCCTCATCTGAACCAGATCAACCTAGATCTTCTTGGAAATCCAACTAGCCCTGGAATAAGGGAAAACAAAACAAGAAGCCTTCTACTGACTCAGCATGAAGGTTCCTCCCCCGATTCCTGTGCGGATCAGGTGGGGGACAGGATTTCTCTTTTTCATCAAGCCTGCATACGCAATGTCCCAGACCCTTGGGCAGTGGACATAGTATCTCAGGGTTACAAAATGGGATTCAAGTCTTGCCCTCCCAGGGGCAAATTTCTCCTGTCAAGGCTTTCCTCAAACCAAATAAAGAAGTAAGCCTTCTTAAACTGTGTAAAAGACCTATTCTCTCTGGGAGTTATTGTTCCTGTCCCTCTAGCAGAACAGGGTCTAGGATTCTACTCAAATCTATTTGTGGTTCCCAAAAAGGAGGGAACTTTTCAGCCAATTTTAGACCTCAAGTGTTTAAAGAAATTCCTTAGGGTTTCGTCCTTCAAGATGGAAAGTATTCGTTCCATTCTCCCTTTGGTACAGGAAGGCCAGTTTATGACGACCATAGACCTGAAGGACCGATACCTTCACGTTCCCATACACAGGGAACACCATCAGTATCTGAGGTTTGCCTTGCTGGACAAACACTTCCAATTTGTTGCACTTCCTTTTGGTCTGGCCACGGCTTCCAGAATATTCACAAAGGTTCTAGGGGTGCTTTTGGCTGTGATCAGATCCAAGGGAATTGCTGTAGCGCCTTATCTAGACAACATCTTAATTCAGGCGTCATCTTTTCAACTAGCCCAATCTCATACAGAGATGATGTTGTCTTTTCTACGTTCCAATGGATGAAAGGTGAATTTGGAAAAAAGTTCTCTTGTTCCATCTACCAAAGTGTGTTTCCTAGGGACTATAACAGATTCCCTGTCCATGAAGATCTTTCTGACGGAGGTCAGAAAAGAAAAGATTCTTGCTTCCTGCCTTTCTCTCCAGTGTACTTTATGTCCATCTGTGGCCCAATGCATGGAGGTGATTGGTCTGATAGTGGCATCAATGGACATCATTCCTTTTGCTCGGTTTTATTTATGACCGTTGCAACTTTGTATGCTCTGTCAATAGAACGGAGATCATTCGGATTTAACTCAAAGAATAAATCTGAATCCTCTGACAAGAGACTCTCTCTCTTGGTGGGTGTCACAGGAACATCTGTCTCGAGGGAAATTGCTTTCTGAGACCTTCCTGGGAAATTGTGACTACGGACGCCAGCCTATCTGGTTAGCTGTTTAAGGCCCTCTATAAGCTCGGGGCCTGTGGTCTCGGGAGGAGTCCTCTCTTCCCATAAACATTTTGAAGTTGAGAGCTATCTTCAATGCTCTATTAGAATGGCCTTAACTGGCATTGGTCTGGTTTATAAGATTTCAATTGGACAACATCACCTCAGTAGCTTACATCAAACACTAGGAGTTCCTTAGCCATGAAGGAGGTAACTCGAATTCTGCTGTGGGCAGAAGCCCACAGTTGTCTCCTATATGCCATCCACATTCCAGGAGTTTGACAATTGGGAGGCAGATTTTCTGAGCAGACAGACTTTTCATCCAGGGGAGTGGGCTCTCCATCCGGATGTGTTCTCTCAGATAACCCTCAAGTGGGGGGTTCCAGAGTTGTATCTAATGGCATCCCACCAAAATTCCAAGGTTCCAAAGTACGGTTCAAGGTCAAGAGATCCTCAGGCTTTTCTGATAGATGCTCTAGTGGTTCCTTGGAGGTTGTCTCTGGCATATCTGTTTCCTCCGTTTGCTATCCTTCCATTAGTCATTGCTCGTATCAAACAGGAGAGAGCATTGGTGATCCTAATAGCTCCTGCATGGCCTTGCAGAATATGGTTTGCGGATCTGGTGAGGATGTCTTCTCTACCTCCTTGGAGGTTACATCTGAGGAAAGATCTTCTACTTCAGGGTCCTTTCCTCCATCCAAACCTAGATTCTCTGAAGCTAACTGCGTGGAGATTGAATGCCTAGTTCTGTCTAAGCGTGGTTTTTCTGAAGATGTCATTAATACTATGATTTAAGCTTGGAAGCCGGTTACTTGCATGATTTACCATAAGATATGGCATAAATATCTTTATTGGTGTGATTCTAAGGGGTTCTCCTGGAGCCAGGTGAGGATTCCCCAGATTTTGTCTTTTTTTCAGGATTGACTAGATAAGGGTTTATCGGTCAGTTCTCTAAAGGGTTATATTTCAGCGTTATCTATCCTTTTGCACAAACGTTTGGCTGATCTACCAGATGTTCAAGCCTTTGTACATGCCCTGATTAGAATCAGGTCAGTGTTTAAACCTGTTGCTCCCCCATGGAGTCTTAATTTAGTTCTTAAGGTTTTACAGCAGTCTCCGTTTGAGCCTATGCATGTTGTTGATATAAAACTTATCCTGGAAAGTGTTGTTTCTTGTGGCCATTTCTTCCGCTCGCAGAGTGTCTGAGCTTTCAGCTCTGCAGTGTGATTCCCCCTACCTTATTTTTAATGCTGATAAGGTGGTCCTTCGTACTAAATTGGGGTTTCTTCCTAAGGTAGTATCGGTAGTATCGGATTGAAACATTAATCAGGAAATTGTTGTTCCTTCTCTTTGTCCTAATCCTTCTTCTCAAAAGGATTGTCTTTTGCATAACTTGGATGTTGTGCGGGCTCTAAAGTTTTACTTACAAGCTACTAAAGATTTTATGCAATCTTCTGCCCTGTTTGTTGTTTTTTTCTGGTAAATGTAAGGGTCAGAAGGCCACTTCTACTACTCTGTCTCTCTGGTTGAGAAGTTTGATTCATTTGGCTTATGAGACTGCTGGATAGCAGCCTCCTGAGAGAATTACGGCTCATTCCACTAGGGCTATATCCTTGTCTTGGGCTTTCAAAAATGAAGCTTCTGTGGAACAGATTTGCAAGGCGGCAACATAGTCCTCTGTGCATACTTTTTCCAAATTCTACAAATTTGATACTTTTGCCTCGGCTGAGGCTTCTTTTGGGAGAAGGTGGTGCCTTCTGTTTAGGTCCTCCTGCCTTTTTTTCCTCCCTCCCTGCTCATTCCGTGTCCTCTAGTTTGGGTATTGGTTCCCACTAGTAATTGGAATGACGTTGTGGACTCTCCATATCAAAATTTATGCTTACCTGATAAATTTCTTTCTTTCCGGACATTGAGAGTTCATGACCCCGCCCTTTTTTAATTATAATTCGGCAGTGTAAACTTCAGGCACCATTTCACCCTTGTGTTTCTTCCTTTCCATTTCCTTCAGGTGAATGACAGCGGGTTATGGGTAAGGCAGTTACACTTAACAACTTTGCTGGGGTGCTCTTTGCCTCCTCCTGCTGACCAGGAGTTAAATATCCCACTAGTAATTGGAATGACGTTGTGGACTCTCCATGTCCGGAAAGAAAGAAATCTATCAGGTAAGCATACATTTAGTTTTAAAGATATTTTTAAATTCACTTCTCTTAGGAAATATACTTTGTTCTCTAAATATTGTTTGGTGAAAACAATATGTACATATCCTACACGAATGGGAGCTAGCTGGTACATGCTGGTATTTGCTCATCAGATGTATTCCTGCTAGTTCCCAGTAGTGCATTGCTGCTGTGGAGCTGATTTTAATGATATGCTGAATCTATTTTCAAGGATTAAATACAGTTATATACAAGGAATAAAGAAATAATAACATGGTCTAACATGATAGAGCATTTTCTATTTCAATGTTTATATACCTTTAAGTATAGATTAAGGGACAGCCTACATAAACATTGCTATTGTTTCAAAAGATAGATGATCCTTTTATTACCCATTCCCTAGTTTTACATAAACACTGTTATATTAATATACTTTTTACCTCAATGATTACCTTGTATCTAAGTCCCTGCAGACTGCCCCTCATCTCAGTGCTTTTTACAGACTTGAATTTTAGCCAATCAGTGTTGATTCTTGTATAATCATTAACATTCTCCACTGGAGTGCTTTTACAGAAGGGCAGGTTATCAAAGGGGAATAGCTGCGGCTTTGGGGACCAATATCTGGGGGCAAAGCAACTTTATTACAGGTGAGTGCCCCCGAACAATCTTTCTTTGTGCACATAATGATCAGTTATATCAAATATTTTTGATGTTTACTGTCCCTTTGATAGTATCTGCTGCTTTAGCAAAGGCTTTTCAACAAATTACATTATATGAGTGAAACAAAGACAAACCTGAAAAAATCGCTACTTGCTGCTAGAACACAACGATGACAAGGGATTAATTTATCTTTCACACTTATGATAAAATCAAAGAATATTTTCTGGTCTCTGAAACTCTGCAATATATTTAATATTTGCTGTCCGTGACCTTCTGCCACAAGAGAGATTGTTTTCTTTGGAGCAAAAGGAAATCCGTTGCTAACTCCTCTTCCAAATGAATCTCGAGACAAATCCATAATGATTTACCTAAAATAAATTAAAAAAAAAAATTATTTTACATTTTCAGTGCCAGTATTTAGAGTAATAGTAAAGAATATTGGCTATGAGTACGACATATAAATCTATGTAATATACAAATACCGTCTGTGAAAGGATTTTTTTTAAAAAATGTCCCATTAACCCTGTACATTGCATGTTCTTAAGGTGTTTTCAGCCCTGTAATAGCCATGGTGTAGCTGAAAGCTATTACTAGATGTCTTACTCCATTTACACTATGCAGCAATAGTGCGGTCTTGCCTGTGTTGTTGAGAGCTGCGCTATTTAACTCCTTAGTGTGAAAAAGACAGCCAGCGGTTATGTACAGTAGTACTGCACAATCAACAAAAGCATAATAAAAATATGCTGCAATGAAACCTACTCTGAATTTCAAATGAGTAGTAGATTTTCTTTTTAGACAAATTTCAGTTACTTCTATTTTTCCTGCCTCCAATATCATGTGACGGCCATCAGCCAATCAAAAACACATATATGAATACACTGTGAATTCTTGCACATGCTCAGAAGATGGTGGCTCAGAAAGTGTGCATATAACATTTTTCGCACATTTAGATAAAGTATGTGAATTGGATTTTAAAAAAATGACATTCTCTATCTGAATCATGAAATTTTAATTTTGACTTTAGTTCACCTTTAAATAAATAGCGTAGGTTTTTATTTTTTTACTAAAAAAAAGTCTCACTGTTTCTCAAACTGCCAGCCACCCTATAAAGCTCTTTCAGATAGAAAATACAATTATAAACAACTTCCAAGTTTACTTCTGTTATATATTTGCTTCATTCTCTTGTTATCCTTTGTTGAAGAAGCAGCAATAAACAAAAATGGGAGCTAGCTGAATGCAGTGGGTGAGCCAATAAGATGAGGCATGTACAGTCATGTGAAAAAGAAAGTACATCCGCTTTGAAATCTATGGTTTTATGTATCCGGACATAATAAAAATCATCTGGTCCTTAGCAGGTCTTAAAATTAAGTAAATACAACCTCAGATGAACTAAACAACACATGACATATTACACCGTGTCATGATTTATTTAACAAAAATAAAGCCAAAATGGAGAAGCCATGTGTGAAAAACTAAGTACACCTTATGATTCAATAGTTTGTAGAGCCACCTTTAGCATCAATAACTTGAAGTAATCATTTTCGGTATGACTTTCTCAGCCTCTCACTTTTTTGTGGAGGAATTTTGGCCCATTCTTCTTTACCACGTTGCTTCAGTTCATTGAGGTTAGCGGGCATTCGTTTATGCACAGCTCTCTTCCAAGTTTACTTCTGTTATATATTTGCTTCATTCTCTTGTTATCCTTTGTTGAAGATGCAGCAATAAACAAAAATTAAGTAAATACAACCTCAGATGAACTAAACAACACATGACATATTACACCGTGTCATGATTTATTTAACAAAAATAAAGCCAAAATGGAGAAGCCATGTGTGAAAAACTAAGTACACCTTATGATTCAATAGTTTGTAGAGCCACCTTTAGCATCAATAACTTGAAGTAATCATTTTCGGTATGACTTTCTCAGCCTCTCACTTTTTTGTGGAGGAATTTTGGCCCATTCTTCTTTACCACGTTGCTTCAGTTCATTGAGGTTAGCGGGCATTCGTTTATGCACAGCTCAACTTCCAAGTTTACTTCTGTTATATATTTGCTTCATTCTCTTGTTATCCTTTGTTGAAGAAGCATCAATAAACAAAAATGGGAGCTAGCTGAATGCAGTGGGTGAGCCAATAAGATGAGGCATGTACAGTCATGTGAAAAAGAAAGTACACCCGCTTTGAAATCTATGGTTTTATGTATCCGGACATAATAAAAATCATCTGGTCCTTAGCAGGTCTTAAAATTAAGTAAATACAACCTCAGATGAACTAAACAACACATGACATATTACACCGTGTCATGATTTATTTAACAAAAATAAAGCCAAAATGGAGAAGCCATGTGTGAAAAACTAAGTACACCTTATGATTCAATAGTTTGTAGAGCCACCTTTAGCATCAATAACTTGAAGTAATCATTTTCGGTATAACTTTCTCAGCCTCTCACTTTTTTGTGGAGGAATTTTGGCCCATTCTTCTTTACCACGTTGCTTCAGTTCATTGAGGTTAGTGGGCATTCGTTTATGCACAGCTCTCTTAAGGTCCCACCACAGCATTTGAATCGGTTAGAGGTCTAGACTTTGACTGGGTCATTGCAACACCTTGATTGTTTTCTTTTTCAGCCTTACTGTTATAGATTTGCAATACAGAAGCTATTGAAGATCACATTTAAATAAAGAATAATCACTTATTGCTCATCAGCCTGTGTAGTCACATTTACTTAAATCAGGCAACTTAGCCACCAATGAGCAAGCGCTACCCAGGTGCTGACCCAAAAATAGGCCAGCTCCTAAGTTTACATTCTTGCTTTTCAAATAAAAGTACCAAGAGAAAGAAGAAAATGTGATAATAGGAATAAATTAGAAAGTTGCTTAAAATCGCCTGCTCTATCTGAATCATGAAAGAAAAAATGTGGGTTTCATATCCCTTTAAGTTGTACAATGGCTTATTAATTCTGCACATTATCATTTATAATAAAATTTACCTGGAATACAGACAGTTAAAGGGACATTCCGATCAAACTTTAAATGCACATAGATGAATTACGTCTTTGAATAGAAACATATTTGCAATATAGATGTATTGGCAATAATTCTTCTAGTAAAAGTTATCACTGTTTTAATGTTAACATTTTGTCTCTGCAGGTGCATATGATGCACAGCTAGATATTCTCAGTGCACCAGCAATTTAAATACTGCAGCTGCTCAGAGCACAAGTGGGGCTTGTATCATGTCATCAATTAACAAATTGAGTAATTACCAGATGATAAAAAAACCTTAGGCTCTCTAATCAAGTGCTGTGTTTAAAAAGCAGGTGCACGGTGCATACTTAAATACAATTTTGAAACTACTACAGCTTTTATTAGTAGCATTTTTGCTAATACAGGTACTGCATATTACAAAAATGTTTCTATTTGAAACTGAAATGCAACCATGTGGATTAAAATTTTGGCTGGAAAATGTATTTAAAGGGACACTGAGCACAAATGTTTTCTTTCGTGATTCAGACAGAGCATGCAATTTTAAGCAACTTTCTAATTTACTCCTATTATCAATTTTTCTTTGTTCACTTGCTATCTTTATTTGAAAAAGAAGGCATCTAAGCTCTTTTTTGTTTAAGAACTCTGGACAGCACTTTTTTTTCATTGGTGGATGAGTTTATCCACCATTTAGCAAGAATAACCCAGGTTATTCACCAAAAATGGGCCGGCATCTAAACTTACATTCTTGCATTTCAAATAAAGATACCAAGAGAAGGAAGAACATTTGATAATTGGAGAAAATTAGAAAGTTGCTTAAAATTGCATGCTCTATCTGAATCACGCAAGAAAAAATTTGGGTTCAGTGTCCCTTTAAGGGGACATAATACTTATATGCTAAATCACTTGAAACTGACGCAGTATAACTGTAAAAAGCTGACAAGAAAATATCACCTGAGCATCTCTATGTAAAAAAGGAAGATATTTTACCTCACATTCTCCTCAGTTTAGCAGAGTAAGTGCTGTGTAAAAAGTTATAATTCAGCTGCTGTCCAGCTGCAGGTGAAAGAAAAAAACTGAAGAAATGATCTGCAGCCAATCAGCATAAACAGTGCTGAGGTCATGAACTCTTTTACTGTGATCTCATGTGATTTTACTTTCATGAGATTTCATAGTAAACTTCCTTAAACTGAATAGGAAAATAACATGAGTGTGCACGAAGCTCACTCCCTTGCCTGTCCCGGGACAGACATACTGATTTGCTGCTTAAAGTCACTCACAATGGGATGTGAATACTTAGGACATTTTCAGGTAAAATATCTTTCTTTTTAACATAGAGATGTTCAGGTGATATTTTCTAGTCAGCTTTTTACAGCTATGCTGCATCAATTTCAAGTGTTTCAACATTTGGGTATCATGGCCCTTTAAGAAATATTACGCTCAGAAAATGGCTTAACCCCTTGGCGACCGAGAACGTGTTCGGCAGGTCCAACAAAAAGTGTCAGTTAATGACCAAGGATGTGCCTGCCACGTCCTCTGGGGTTTCAAGCACTGGAAGTGATCGTGATCGCTTCCAGATGCTTTCAGGGTATTGTAGCGATGCCTCGATGTTGAGGAATTGTGCAATACCCTTTTTTAGGCAACTGATGCAGAGAGGGCCACTCTGTGTCCCCCTCTGCAGCTGCCAGCAATGGTGGCGTGGGAGGGATACGAGGGAGGCGGGTGGGCGGCCCATCGCTGGAGAGGAGTTCCTGATCCGGAAGTGCCGTCAGAGGGAGCGCGTGCACGCACGCTACTGTGATGGAGGGTGAGGGAAGGAGGGTGAGGGAGGGGGGAAAACGTGTTGGGGAAAGGGATCTGGGAGGGGAATGTGGGGAGTGTATTGAGGGGGGCAGCTACACTACAGAAAAATGGGGGGGGGGGGGGTTTATTTATTTTTCATAAAAAAAGCACATTTTGTAGCAAACTGGGTACTGGCAGACAGCTGCCAGTATCCAAGATGGCGACAAATAGGTAGAGGGGGGAGGGTTAGAGAGATGTTTGGGAGGATCAGGGAGGTTGGGGGCTTAGAGGGGGTACTACACTGCAGAATATATATGGGAATTTAGAAAAAAAAAAAAACAACTACTTTTATTTTAGTACTGGCAGACTTTCTGCCAGTACTTAAGATGGCAGTGACAATTGTGGGGTTGGGGAGGGAAGGGAGCAGTTTGAGAGGGGTCAGGGAGGGATCAGGGGGTGGGATGTGTCAGGTGGGAGGCTGATCTCTACACTAAAGCTAAAATTAACCCTACAAACTACCATTTTTTCATAATATTTTTTTATAGTAAATTATAAGATACTAGTCCTAAAGCCTGTGTACACGGGCCATTTTTTTGCAGTACAGCGGTCCCACCCCTTGCACTCTCTCTCCCCCCTCTCTTTTGCTCTCTGTCTCCCCCCTCTTTTTCTCTCTCCCCCCTCTCTTTTGCTCTCTCTCCCCCTCTTTTGCTCTTTCTCTCCCCATTCTTTTGCTCTTTCTCTCCCCCCTCTTTTGCTCTCTCTCCCCCCTCTTTTGCTCTCTCTCCCCCCTCTTTAGCTCTCTCTCTCCCCCTCTTTAGCTCCCCCCCCATCTTTAGCTCTCTCTCCCCCCTCGTTTGCTCTCTCTCCCCTTCTTTTGCTCTTTCTCCCCCTCTTTTGCTCTCGCTCCCCCTTCTTTTGCTCTTTCTCCCCCCTCTTTTGCTCTCTCCCTCCCTCTTTTGCTCTCTCCCTCCCCCCTCTTTTGCTCCCCCTACCCTCTTTTTTCTCTCTCTCCCCCCTCTTTTGTTCTCTCTCCCCCCTCTTTTGCTCTCTCTTCCCCCTCTTTTGCTCTCTCCCCCTCTCTTTAGCTCTCTCTTTCTTTCTTTTGCTCTCTCTCTCCTCCCTCTTCTGCTTTCTCCCCCCTGGCCTTTTATTATATAGGATGATGAAAATAATGGTATCTTTATAAAGTCCATTTAATGGCGAGAAAACGGTATATAATATGTGTGGGTACAGTAAATGAGTAAGAAGAAAATTACAGCTAAACACAAACACTACAGAAATGTAAAAATAGGGGTTAAAGTGACATTCCAGCCAAAATGTAAATCTGGCAATGACTCAATTTGTTAATTGTTGACATGATACATGCCCCACTGGCACTCTGAGCAGATGTAGTATTTAAAATGCTGGTGCATTGAGAATATCTAGCTATGCCTCACGTGCATGTGCAGAGAAAAATGTTAACACTAAAACAGTGATAACTTTTACTAGAAGCATTTTTTGCCAATACATGTACTGTATGTTGCAATGATGTTTCTATTCTAAGATCTAATTCATTTATGTGCATTTACATTTTGACCGGAATGTCCATTTAATGATATTTAATCACAAAACATATTTTTCCTATCTGCATTTAAATCTACTGACGTCTTGGTTGACAGAGATTAATTCAGTGCAGTTTATAGACAGAGGTGAAACAAAGAGAAAAAAATAAATTAAAATAAACATAATGTTTTCGATTCAATGGATTTAGAAGCCTCTCAAATTCATATATTTTCACTAACATCTAATGCTCATATGAGTAAGTGAATAGGCTTCAAAGAAATGTATTTTATTTTGAAGGGTACAGAGGCCTCTCAAATCCTAGTGAATTACATACCAGCATAAAAATTCAAATGTCAGCATAATCTAGAATAGATTTGCTAAAAAAAATCAGATGTTATGAGAATATTATCTCTCATTCTTTTATCGACCTCTAGACAAGATTCACTAAATAATGAGTCCTCC
Source organism: Bombina bombina (assembly GCF_027579735.1). Lineage (NCBI taxonomy): Eukaryota > Metazoa > Chordata > Amphibia > Anura > Bombinatoridae > Bombina > Bombina bombina. The sequence continues at coordinate 1,158,585,231 of NC_069501.1, read as the reverse complement.
AAAAGTTTATACACTGGATCTGGAGAGATTTACCTCACATAATGTTTTTATTTATTTGTTTAATTATTCATTAATTTAGGCCAGTGACTAATCAATCTGCCTGGAGACTTAACCTCTTACATAAGAGAGAGAGTGATGCAGCACATTGCATAAGGATAAAAAGGGGTAGAGTTATTTAACATGCATTATATTGATTACCTGTGACGATTGTCTGCAGATTAACTATATTCTGTACAATGCATAGACATTAAGCCCCCAGTTTCTGCTATGTGCAGGATGCGATGAGACGTATCTCCGTTCTCCGAGCAGGACCACATCTGAAACATCTGGCAGGTAACACAGGCATCAACGACAGCCAGCCAATAGATATGCGTGTTGAAGCTGCTAGTAACATAAGGGATTACGGTACCTCTGTTGTTATTGGACAGAAATTACTATTTTTTGATTGGTCAGTGGGCATAATATAAAAGGAGAAGAACATCCAATCAAAAAGTAGAGTGTAAATGTACCTAACAAGAATATGAACTGCACAGAGGTTGGCTGCAGCTCCTGCTCCATGGGAACTGGGAAGCAATTGGGCTTGATAAAGTAAAACAACATTTGACAACCTTTTGGGCACAACGTTATCGTTATACCGTGAAGAAATTAATTGCATCAACTGTGTTACAGACGTGTAAACAATAGCATTCTGCTGATTCTGGACATTCACGCATTTCGGCGCCGATATTTTGCTGACACAAAATATTACTAAAGGACACGTGAGAAATGCATAGGAGCTACTTCAATATTACCTAAAACGCAAACTGTAAAATACAAATAAAGTTTTTGTTTTTCTTTAAGAAAAAAAAGATCAGCGTTGTGACTTATCTTTAACCAATAGTAGTTAGTGTTTCAAAAACGTGTATGTATGTGTTGCGGCCTTTAATTGGTTGTGGAGTTAGTGGAAGAGTGATCGTCGCTGTGTAGGGAAGTATGTGACTAGGGAGTAATGTCAGCTGCCTTTCCCCATAGCGTGCCCACGAATTATTGAGGGTAGATGGTGGGTTTGAGGGCAGCTGCCTGCAAGCTTCTTATCATGGATAGTATACGATGGGCATTTCCTTGCGGGTCGTGGGTTCCCACTCGTGATGAGTGGCTGCTATGCGCGAGTTGTGTGCAACCTGAAGAAAAACATCGCATCGGGCAGTTTGTTTTCACCCGTGATGCCAAAGCTGCCATGGTATAATTCTTATTACTGATCGTTGTTTTCATGATTCACAGAAAATCTTATTTTAGTTTTCTCTACTACTTGCTCGTTTATACATCATTATTTATCTATTGAAATATGACTAAATGCTGACCTCTGGTAGGGCCACACGTATCACAGGCAAATTCATATATTGGAGCTGTATTTCCCCAGCAGATTCAGTCATTCAAGTCCAAGTATCTCAGGAGTGATACAGTTGTGCTCATAAGTTTACATACCCTGGCAGAATTTATGATTTCTTTGCCATTTTTCAGAGAATATGCATAACACAAAAACTTTTCTTTCACTCATGGTTAGTGTTTGGCTGAAGCCATTTATTATCAATCAACTGTGTTTACTCTTTTTAAATCATAATGACAACAGAAACTACCCAAATGACCCTGGTGATTTTGGCCTGATAACATGCACACAAGTTGACACAAAGGGGTTTGAATGGCTATTAAAGGTAACCATCCTCACCTGTGATCTTTTTTTCTTGTAATTAGTGTTGTGTGTATAAAAGGTCAATGAGTTTCTGGACTGCTGACAGACCCTTGCATCTTTCATCCAGTGCTGTACTGACGTCTCTGGATTCTGAGTCATGGGGAAAGCAAAATAATTGTCAAAGGATCTGCGGGAAAAGGTAGTTGAACATACTGCATTCATCTTGCCATCAATTCTGACCAAATTTCCTGTGCCTTTGTAGCTCACACATCCCCAAAACATCAGTGACCCACCTCCGTGTTTCACAGTAGGAATGGTGTACCTTTCATCATAGGCCTTGTTGACTCGTCTCCAAATGTAGCGTTTATGGTTGTAACCTAAAAGCACAATTTTGGTCTCATCACTCCAAATGACTTTGTGCCAGAAGGTTTGAGACTTGTCTCTGTGCTGTTTGGCGTATTGTAAGCGGGATACTTTGTGGCATTTGCGTAGTAATGGCTTTCTTCTGACGACTCAACCATGCAGCCCATCTTTCTTCAAGTGCCTCCTTATTGTGCATCTTGAAACAGCCACACCACATGTTTTCAGAGAGTCATGTATTTCACCTGAAGTTATTTGTGCGTTTGTCTTTGCATCCCGAACAATTTTCCTGGCAGTTGTGGCTGAAATTTTATTTGGTCTACCTGACCGTGGTTTGGTTTCATCAGAACCCCTCATTTTCCACTTCTTGATTAGAGTTTGAACACTGCTGATTTGCATTCTCAATTCCTTGGATATCTTTTTATACCCCTTTCCTGTTTTTTACAGTTCAACTACCTTTTCCTGCAGATCCTTTGACAATTCTTTAGCTTTCCCCATGACTCAGAGTCCAGAAACGTCAGTGCAGCACTGGATGAAAGATGCAAGGGTCTGTCAGGAGTCCAGGAACTCACTGACCTTTTACACACACACACACACTAATTACAAGCAAACAGATCACAGGTGAGGATGGTTACCTTTAATATCATTCAAACCCCTTTGTGTCAACTTGTGTGCATGTTATCAGGCCAGAATCACCAGGGTATGTAAACTTTTCATCAGGGTCATTTGGGTAGTTTATATTGTCATTATGATTTATAAAGAGTAAACACAGTTTATTGATAATAAATGGCTTCAGCCAAACACTAACCATGAGTGAAAGAAAAGTTTTTGTATTATCATTCATATTCTCTGAAAAATGGCCAAGAAAACATAAAAAACATAAATTCTGCCAGGGTATGTAAATTTATGAGCACAACTGTATTCTGTCTCTCTAATCCTTCAGTGTACAATGATGTACAAAAATAAACTTCTTACTGTAAGGTTATTTAACATTGTGAGTGTTATGCTGTGTGTGGTCCCTGTTTAATCAGGTATATCCTCTCTTACTGTCTGTCCAGCTCCACAGTGTTTTTTTTATTTTTTGGCAAGCAGGGTGCTACAAAGTCAGTCAGAAACCATATTGTTCGCTCCTATTAAAGTTTTCCTGCTGCCCTAAGTAAGCCATTGTAAGCAGTCAGTGACCAAATCATCCCTTGATATTAAACAGCCTCTGAAATAAATTTACTTTTGCATTTGTTCTGTAAGTGCAGTTTTTTGTCTGCTGTGTGATCCGGATAAATTATAGATACTCTTAGGGGGAAATTGATAAACTTGTAATAGACTGTCACTAATGTGAGCCTGCAACCATAATTTAACAAGATGCAGTGTAGTCGTCTGCTTCATAACTTCTCTGCCGCCCCAGAGGGGCTGGTGTTGCATGAGTCTCTGCTTGTAGCTATTATAAATAAGGGTTGGTTTTCTGCTTGTGATCCTTGGCTATCCCCTAGTCAAAATGGATGATCTTCCTGGAGTCATACTGAAGACTAGTCATCAGAAGCCATCCTGAAGTATGCCCACAGGCCAAAATATTTAAATGAGATGACTCTAGAGCAGTGGTTTTCTGGATAAACTTGGTTGAGAGCAGGTAAAATAACCGTGTTTACTAATCAGCTGATTGTTTCACTCGGTCTTTAGTTCAGATATACTCAAAATATGGCCGGATATGGAGGCCTGAGGACAGGTTTGAAAACCAGTGCTCTAGAAGCAATCACTGGCTGTTCATGCTTGTGAAGTAATCAGTAAGGTAATCTGCTAATAATCCTCAAGTCATCACCCAGGTTGTGTTTACCTTAACTGTTTACTTTACAAGTCCTGATGATTTACAAATGATGTAAAAGTAGTTTGATGTTTATCAAATGACTCCAGGATGGTCTCTAAAGTAATCCTGTCTTGGGTCTGCAGAATGCTAACTTAGGTCCATTAGGTGACCAAGTGGGATCTGCACCTGTTTTTTTGTTATATGGGACTTGCTCAATTAGTAAGGCATTCTGTACCCCAAAGCAGTCCCTTGTTCCGTCTTCTTAGACAACCTTTTTCCAGTTTTTTTCTAAAGAGTGTCTTATGTTTGTTTGCAAATGACATCCCTCTCAATTGCACCGTTTACTATAGCAAGCTACCGAGCTGGATAAAGCTGTCAGCACTATCAACATGACAGATGAGCCAACCAGTGGCAATCGTAAAAGTGGTAACTGCCATTGGCTCAGAGGCTGCAGCAGTTTTTCTACAGCTCATGATACATACTTTAACTATGTGTTTAATACATTTGCAGGGGGTTGGTAGGGCTAAAATAACCTAATTAATTGGATCATGAATTTGTGCACTATAATGTACATTTAATAATACTGAGAAAAAAAAATGAGCATGCAGCTAAGAAGAGGAGGTGGAATAGCTCCTACAGTGAGCCAGAATCTTGCTGTTACCCAGAAGTCATGATATACAATTGCCTTACTGTGTAGGTAAAATTCTTGTTAAATTGGCTGGGGTGCCATTTCAGAATTTTTAGTTTATGTACTCCGTTATAAGAATTTTAAGTTGATTTAAATGGACATGGAGTCAAAAATAAAGTTTTGGGCAAAGTGTGCAGTTTTACAAATGTTACCATTTACATTTATCAAATTTACTTTGCTCTCTTCTAATCCTTTATTGAATCTTAGCTCCGTTCCATGAAATAATACATAGGTAGGCTTAAGAGTGTGCACTTGGGTACATAAATATTTGGACAGTGACACAATTTTCATTGATTTAACTCTGTACCCCACCATAATGGATTTTAAATATTGTGATTAAAGTGCAGACTTTCAGCTTTAATTCAAGGGATTTAACAATAAAATACAAACCGTTAAGAATTGCAGCAGTTGCTATACATAACCCCCTCCCCCTATTTTCAGTGGCTTAAAGGGACAGTAAACGCCTTGTAATTTCAAGACATTTGTGTTGTGTTGCTATAGAACAGACATCCTCAAACTTGGCCCTCAAGAGGTTTTGGAAATACATTTACCATAATGCTCAGCCAGCTGATATGCTGGCTGAGCATCATGGGAAATGTAGTTCCAAAACCTCCGGAGGGCAAAGTTGGATGATGCCTGCTATAGAAATTAACATCCTTTTTTCTGCAGTTATTTTTCACTAGCCAAACTGCACCCACCATTTGCTTTATTTGGAGGAGCCAATCTGAGCTTTAGTCAGCAGACAACAAGGCTAGCTACTGTCATAAAGTTAGTATACAATGCAGTTAAAGCCAATAAGGGACAGATACAGTATCTAGCAGAGTTAGCCTTGATAAGTCAGCATTTCAAGTTCTGAGTATTAGAAATTGCTCAATTCTCAGAGCTAAATAACATAAAAGGGGACAAAATAAACAATGAAAATATATTGCAAAATGGTTTCATTATGAATAACTATATCTCAAGGTGTTTGTTGTCCCTTTAAAATGATCATTCTTAATACTTAGGTGAAAATCCTTTTAATTGAATTACAGCCTGAAGTCTGTAACCCATGGACTTCACCAAGTTCTGCGTTTCCTCCATAGTGATGCTTTGCTAGGCCTTTACTACCACAGTCCTAAATTTCTAAATAAAACAAGAGAAAGGAAGTAGGTACTTCAAATAAGAAGTCCCTAAAAGTCTATGGAAGAACAGCACAACGGCACAAAAATCAGAAGAGACCGAATATGCCAAAAATACAAAACACACTTTTAATATACTAATAAAATAATACACACATACTAGGGATCCCTTAGTATAATGTTAATGAAACCAGTTTAAAAAAATGTCTGGTGCATCAAAGAGAACAAAGGAATAAAGTCAGATCCTCCAGTTACAAATATATGTGACTTTATATGGGTAAAACCAAAGTTATGAAGGCAATAAGACGTATGGTGGATAATTCACAGTCTCAAAGGTGCCAGAAATCCAGGCATTGTCCCCACTCTGAAGGTATGTAACAGACACGCTAGCATAGAAAAGAGGAGCCTTATATACACGTATCAACAGGTATGACCACCGTTGAAGCGTCCTCCAACAAAACCGGTCATAGTTTACAGTACCTTTACGCAAGTGCTCCTCCTAACATTGCTGCTGTATTCACGTCCTGCCTTCTGGGGTGATCCTGCACATGGGGGGATCCCATGTAGGTAAAAGCTGCTAAGCACCTTTTACCTACATGGAATCCTCTTTGGTGCACCAGACATTTTTTAAGCCGGTTTCATTAACGTGATACTAAGGGATCCCTAGTATGTGTGTATTACATTATTAGTGTATTAAAGTGTGTTTTGTATTTTTGACATATTCGGTCTCTTCTGATTTTTGTGCAGTTGGGCTGTTCTTCCATAGACTTTTAGGGACTTCTTATTTGAAGTACCTACTTCCTTTCTCTTGTTTTATATATAATTTATTCTAGGATGCATCTGCCTTACATAATATATGCATACTATTTATAAGTGAGCTCTCCCTTTATACCATATTTTCTTAGTCGTAAATTTCTGCTTATGTGTTAGTTTTGTCTTCAGCAAGTGCAATGCATGCTGAGTTGGGTTAGGGTCAGGTGACTGAATAATTGATTTAAGAATTTTCCACGTCTTTACCTTGAAAAGTTGTTTTGTTGCTTTTGCAGTATGTTTTGGGCCTATGTTCATCTGTACTGTGAATGGCTCTTCTATCAGTTTTGGAGCCTTTTGTTGAATCTGAGCAGATAGTATAGCTCTATACACTTAAGAAATCATCCAGCTGCATCTGCCAGCAGTCACATCATCCTTAAACACTAGTGACCCAGTTCCATTGGCAGCATTAGAAGCCCATGCCGTAACACTACCTCCACTGTTTCACAGATGATGTGGTATGCTTCTGATTATGAACTGTTCCCTTCTTCATACACTTAGTTTTCCATCATTTTCTGGAAAAGTCTAATCTAGCCTTCCTATTCTTGAGGCTTCCTAGTGGATTTCACCTTGTGGTAAACCTTCTGTATTTACTTTCCTAAAGTCCTTCTCTTGATTGTAGATTTTGCCACTGATAAGCCTACTTTCTGAAGCATGTTCTTGACTTGACTAGATGTGGCAGTGTTTTTCTTCACCAAGGAAATAATTTTGTGCTCACCAGAGTTGTCGCCTGTGGTTGTTTTTGGTGTTGTTAGCTCACCAGTTATATATAGCAGTGTCTACAACAATGTTTTTTATATTGTTATACATTGTGGCAAACAGTGCTGCAATTTTTTGTTTCCATTTAGATCAGTTGAAACCCCTGCAAAAACTCCATAGAGAATTTTGAACAAAACTTGTTTCTTACAGTTTTTGTGTGTTTAACCAATCCAGGTCTAAAAAGCACTTCTTTTTATACGACACACATATTTCATAGACATATCTAATTTGAATAGCCTGCCATGGATTGGCTAGCCATAGAAATGAAAGCCAAAAAATACCTAGTTTGTATACAAGTTTTCACATGGTAGCTAGGCCGGTGAGGTAGCTATTAGGCCGGTGAGGTAGCTCAGTTGGTAAAATGCCCTGACTACAAAAAAAGCCTGTTTAAAAGATCCAAGGTCACAGGTTCAAATCCTGGCAGGGCTGACTCAGCCCTTCATCGTTCCGAGGTCGATAAAATGAGTACCATTAAATTGGGTAATAATAACAACTATTACTATTCAGTTAATACGGAGAGCGAACGCTTTGAGTCCCACTGGTAGAAAGGTGCTATATAAAAAATACTAGTTAATGGATTGCACAGGGGACCCATATTCTTTCCAAAAAGTAAATATTATTATCATCATTTATTTGTATAGCGTTGCTAAATTCTGTAGCGCTGTGCACTTATCAAAATAAAAATGATCAAGGGGCATAAAAAATGGAAATGTGCTAATGTATTTTGCATTTTGTTATTGCACCAGTGCTTGCATATCCTATAATATAAAAGGCCAAGTGTGTTTGTCCGAAGCTGTCATGCGCAGTGTCCGAAGCTGTCATGCGCAGTAGAGACAGCACGAGGACAAACACACCTGGCCTTAGAGTCTACCTGATCTGCTGCGGCACGGTGATGGTGGGCGGAAGTGGGCGTGGGCGGACGTGAGCGTGACCGGGCATGGCAGGGGCGGTCGTGCGAGAGAGAGGGGAAGGAGATAGAGAGGGGGAGAGAGCAAAAGAGATGGGAAAGAGCTAAAGAGAGGGTAAGAGAGAGCAAAAGAGGGGGGAAAGAGCAAAAGAGAGGGGGGAGAGAGATCAAAAGAAGAGAGGGGGAGAGAGAGGGGGAGAGAGAGGGGGATAGATAGCAAAAGAGGGGGGGGGAGAGGGAGGGATGGAGAGAGAGCAAAAGAGGGGGGGAGAGGGGGGAGAGAGAGCAAAAGAGAGGGATGGAGAGAGAGCGCAAAAGAGATGGGAAAGATCTAAAGAGAGGGTAAGAGAGAGCAAAAGAGGGGGGCAGAGCAAAAGAGTGGTGAAAGAGCAAAATAGAGGGAAGAGAGAGGGGTAGAGAGAGAGCAAAAGAAGAGAGGGGGAGAGAGGGGGATAGAGAGCAAAAGAGTGGGGGAGGGGGGAGAGGGATGGAGAGAGAGCAAAAGAGGGGGTAGAGGAATGGAGAGAGCAAAAGAGGGGGGATAGGGGGGAGAGAGCGCAAAAGAGAGGGGAGAGAGCGCAAATGAGAGGGGGGAGAGAGCGCAAAAGAGAGGGGGGAGAGAGGGATGGAGAGAGCAAAAGAGGGGGGATGGGGGGGAGAGAGAGCAAAGGAGAGGGATGGAGAGAGCGCAAAAGAGAGGGATGGAGAGAGAGCGCAAAAGAGATGGGAGAGAGAGAGCGCAAAAGAGATGGGAGAGAGAGAGCGCAAAAGAGAGGGGAGAGAGAGCGCAAAAGAGAGGGGAGAGAGAGAGCGCAAAAGAGATGGGAGAGAGAGAGCGCAAAAGAGATGGGAGAGAGAGATCGCAAAAGAGAGGGGAGAGAGCGCAAAAGAGAGGGGAGGGAGAGAGCGCAAAAGAGAGGGGGGGAGAGAGCGCAAAAGAGGGGGGAGAGAGAGGGATGGAGAGAGCAAAAGAGGGGGGAGGGAGAGCAAAAGAGAGGGATGGAGAGAGAGCGCAAATGAGAGGGGAGAGAGAGCGCAAATGAGAGGGGAGAGAGAGCGCAAATGAGAGGGGAGAGAGGGCGCAAATGAGAGGGGGGAGAGAGCGCAAAAGAGAGTGGATGAGAGAGCGCAAAAGAGAGGGGGGGAGAGAGCGCAAAAGAGAGGGGGGGGAGAGAGCGCAAGAGAGAGGGGGAGAGAGCGCAAAAGAGAGAGGGGAGAGAGCGCAAAAGAGAGAGGAGAGGGAGAGAGTGCAAAAGAGAGGGGGTAGAGAGAGGTGGAGCGAGAGAGCACAAATGAGAAGGGGAGAGAGCACAAGAGAGAGGGTGGAGACAGCGCAAAACGGGGAGAGAGAGGGAGCAAAAGAGAGGGGGGGAGGGAGAGCAAAAGAGAGGGGGATAGAGAGAGCAAAAGAGAGGTGGAGCAAGAGAGAGAGCAAAAGAAGAGGGGGAGGGAGAGAGAGCAAGGGGTGGGACCGATGTACTTCAAAAAATGGCCCGTGTGAACAGGCTCTAGGACTAGTATCTTATATGCAAATTAAGGTTTCTTACAGTTAAACAGCAAGGCAGACTATTCCCCTGGGTTACATATAGCATAACTTAAAGGGACATTAAACCCAATTTTTTTTCTTTCATGATTCAGATAGAGAGAACTTTTTTTTAAACAACATTCCAATTTACTTCTATCGTCTAATTTCCTTAATTCTTTAGATATCCTTTGTTGAAGAAATAGCAATTCACATGGGTGAGCCAATAACACGAGGCATCTATGTGCAGCCACCAATCAGCAGCTACTGAGCCTATCTAGATATGCTTTTCAGCAAAGGATATCAAGAGAATGACGCAAATGACATAATAGAAGTAAATTAGAAAGTTGTTTAAAATGACATGCTCTTCTAAATCACAAAAGAAAAAAAATTGGGTGTCATGTCCCTTTTAACAGGATGATGGCGTGACACCATTTACTGAAATAGCTTACGGTTTTATAGGCAGAATCAAGTAATTTACAAAGATTACATCATAACAAAGGATGTGTGATGTTTTTAAGATTAACAGGTATATTGTAGTAATCACTGTCTTATTTACAGTTAAAATGACACACAAATAATAGTGTTAATATGAATAGCCTCTTGCTTATGCTCTGACACACAACAAATATCCTTTATTTACATGAAAATGTTTGATTCGTTATTAAAGTGATGGTAAAGTTTATCAGTTTAGGTACACAAACTAGTTTGTCTGTCACTTTGTAAGCTTAATGGCTAAGTTTTCAAAGCTTGTAAATTATTGACAACAATAAATCGCAATGTTTAAAACTTTTTCCCTTACAGCTCATCGCTCCTCCCATCTGACACTTCCTGCTCCGATATCTACTTACACTACAGAGTGGTCCCACCCGCTCCTACGTCACAGCTATCCGCTCGATCCCGAGAAAAATGTTTTGCGCATGCGTGGAAATAGAAGTTTTACAATTTAACATAAAGTTTGTGAGCGAATGCGATACTTATAATGGGCAGTATAGAAAATTTGCCTTTTAACCTAAAGGGAGAGGTGGGAAAGAACTGGAGGTGACAATCACAAACCTAAATCCAAATAAGCCTACGTATAGGATAAGGTAGTGCCTAATGCCAAACATAATATAATAATTTAGAAGAGAGAAAGAACAGAGGCATTAATATGGCACACTTGGGGGGGATTGTCCTCTCATACATGAGGGATAGGTGATTAAGTGGTGTTGAGAAGTGTATTAATTAAAACTTAACATTTATTATACAAGTAGATAAAATAGTATCAATGTTGTGGACCATGCCACTTTTAAATAAAAAATAGGTTTCGTCACGTAATTTTAGAAAAGAAAGAAAATAACTATAAAAATAAATATAATAAAAATAAGAGATAGTAGCACTGTAAGCTCTCTATTATAGGAGTAACCTCCTATCAACCTCAAAATTAAGTTAAGGTATATTGCACCAGGGTAAATAAGTAATACTTCACTATAGATTCTGTTAGAGACCGCAGCGAGCTTAGAGGGAAGTGTAGGAGACGTCACTATTATCTGATATACTTCTATTGCCTTTAGTTGCTAATTCAAATATTATCAGTCTCCACACTCTCCTTATCGCCAGCTAGGCTGCGCAATTCCACCTAAGTAGGTGCCCAAAGTGAGGGCCAACAATTTACCTATAGTTAAACAAATTTTAAGCTAATACCCGGTAAACTATATTTAAATACCAATTTTCAAGAGAGCAGCAGTGCGAACGGCCTAAAGCGCGTTTCGCAATGGAAACAACAGAACATACCCCCAAAAATACATTCCTAGTGAAATTACTCAAATTTGTACTGAGCCATAATTTCTTTGTCTTTAATGACAAATTTTTCCTGCAAATTCGAGGAACAGCGATGGGCACAGCATGTGCCCCCACCTATGCGAACATATATTTAGGGTGGTGGGAGCGAGAATTTGTTTTTGGAATGGATATGGAAAAATATGCGGACATTGTCCTGTGGCTCCGGTACATAGACGATGTCTTCCTGATTTGTAAAGGAGACATATCCTTATTGAAATAATTTATTGGAATCCTTAATACCAACCACCTGAATTTACGTCTAACATATGAAATTAATCACGAAAGTGTAACATTCCTCGACCTGAGAATATCGAGAGATATGTTTTGTCGGATTAAATCAGACCTCTATAGAAAGGAAACTGCCACGAACTCAATACTTAGTTTCCAAAGTGCTCACTATCCAGCAACTAAGAAATCCATTCCCTTTGGGGAATTTCTTAGATTACGGCGCAACTGTTCTGACATCAGTGATTTCAAAAATCAGGCAATGGATATAAAAAAGAGGCTAAAAGCTAGGGGATACCCAAATAGCACTCTTAAAAAGGCATATCACAGAGCCCTTCATACACCTACTAAAACTGAAATCCAAATCCAACCGGGATAATAAAGTACGGTTTGTCAGCACCTTCAATACAGCACATAAGGAAATAAGGGATATCCTCAATACTCATGTACATATTTTAAAAACAGATAAGGATTTATCCCAGTGTATTGGAGATAAAATTGCAATGAGCTGGAGACGAGCCCCTACAATTAGGGATAAGATAACGAGGAGTCATTTTGTTAAATCAATTCCTAAAAAAAGAAAGGATTTTAAGGGAACATACGCATGTGGGACATGTAAATTCTGTCCATACATGCTGAATGTAAAGCAGATGAGTAGCTTCCCATCCGGTACTATTTTGATGAATGACTTCTACAACTGTAGGAGCAAAAATATTATCTATTGTATTGAGTGCAATTGCAATAAGAAGTACGTGGGAATGTCGACACGTGAATTCAGGAGACGCCTAGGTGAACATATATGTAACATCAAAAATATGATGAATGATTTGGAACATGACAAAAAGCTGACCACAGTGGCAAGACACTTTCTAGAATTACGAATGCAAACCAGAATTACGAAGTTGGATCCTTCAGAAGGTTTCACTAGGAATAAGAGGGGGGAACATTGAAAATGCACTCCTTAAAGCAGAGACGAAATGGATTTTTAGACTACAGAGTATGAGTCCTAAGGGGCTCAATGAAACATTAACATTTAGTGCATTTTTGAAGTAAAAAACAAAGAAATTTAATGAATAAAGAAAAATAAGAAATGAACATATCTATTCTATAAGACATCTCCCAATAGTATACAATGACCTTTATTTACAGTGTGGACAAGGTTTAAATAGATACAATTTACTATCCCTGTGATCCCTGAATAAAGTAAGAACTGCAGAAAGTACAAGTAATACAAAGATGCAAAAATTTGAGTATATGAGTGGTTATAAATTAACCTTCTCTCATGACAAGACTGTTAGGATCAGATGTCCAAATTGGACTACTATAAGCTTTGAAAATGATTTCGTGGTAATAGTAGGGAAATCTCCAATACATACATATTTGAATGTTAATAACATCTTGAGTCCTTAGGGAATGTTTTGTTTAAACGTATAACATTCATAAATTTTACATCATCACTAATAGATTTAGAGATATAACAAACCTTATATAAAAAGGAATAATATATGTTAGGATGAAAATCCATAAATGGTTAAGATAGTTATCATTTCAACTTATACCTATATATTTCTTGACATTATGGATACATGAATGGACTGTTCAGTTGATATGTATCAGTATGCTCATGCAAACACAATAATGGATTATGAAGAAGTCAATAAATCTATATATCTATAGAATAAATGACCTAATTTACACACATTATAACAAACTAAGAATCGCATAATAATGAATTATTGATAAGAGGATCGTTTTGGCTGCCTCTGTATTGTCATAAATAAACATGGATTGCAAATACATTAAACATATGAGGACTTAATGTTATCGTTAGCACATAGTGCTTGTATATAACATCTCCCTCTATCAGAAAAGGCAGTTCGTAGTGAGGAGCGGAATAGAGAGATGTGACAAGGGGCGTATCTACGCCCACGTCAGCACCTAACCGCACACTATTGGGTGAACGGCACACACCCTCTGCCTTAGCCAATCGCGCATGGTTTTACGCAATTGGTACACTAGATCTGTCTGTAAAATTAGCGAACCAGGATTGGTCAGTGGACCTTTATAAGGAAACCCCGGGTGGTGATCGGGTCAGCCTTTGAAAAAGCGTATGCGAAACATGCGTTAGGCCGTTCGCACTGCTGCTCTCTTGAAAATTGGTATTTAAATATAGTTTACCGGGTATTAGCTTAAAATTTGTTTAACTAAAGGTAAATTATTGGCCCTCACTTTGGCCACCTACTTAGGTGGAATTGCGCAGCCTAGCTGGCGATAAGGAGAGTGTGAAGACTGATAATATTTGAATTAGCAACTAAAGGCAATAGAAGTATATCAGATAATAGTGACGTCTACTTCACTTCCCTCTAAGCTCGCTGCGGTCTCTAACAGAATCTATAGTGAAGTATTACTTATTTACCCTGGTGCAATATACCTAGGCCGTTCGCACTGCTGCTCTCTTAAAAATTGGTATTTAAATATAGTTTACCGGGTATTAGCTTAAAATTTGTTTAACTATAGGTACATTGTTGGCCCTCACTTTGGCCACCTACTTAGGTGGAATTGCGCAGCCTAGCTGGCGATAAGGAGAATGTGGAGGCTGATAATATTTGAATTAGCAACTAAAGGCAATAGAAGTATATCAGATAATAGTGACGTCTCCTACACTTCCCTCTAAGCTCGCTGTGGTCTCTAACAGAATCTATAGTGAAGTATTACTTATTTACCCTGGTGCAATATACCTTAACATAATTTTGAGGTTGATAGGAGGTTACTCCTATAATAGAGAGCTTACAGTGCTACTATCTCTTATTTTTATTATATTTATTTTTATAGTTATTTTCTTTCTTTTCTAACATTACGTGACGAAACCTATTTTTTATTTAAAAGTGGCATGGTCCACAACATTGATATTATTTTATCTACTTGTATAATAAATGTTAAGTTTTAATTAATACACTTCTCAACACTACTTAATCACCTACCCCTCATGTATGAGAGTACAATCCCCCCAAGTGTGCCATATTAATGCCTCTGTTCTTTCTCTCTTCTAAATTATTATATTATAATGGGCAGTATCAAAAGTAAAGTCAAGCGATTGTTGGTATCTTTTACAAGATGCCGATGAAATAGTAAGGGATTCCTACCTCTAATTATCATGCATGCGTTTCACAGGCACGCGCACCATTTACAATGCCGTGAGAAATGAAATAGCGCATGCGCAGTTGCTTGAAGGGGCGGATGATGCGAAGTGACGGCCGCCTAGCGGCCTAAATTTCAATTGGTTTAGTCAAGAACTTGATCAAAAGGTGGAAAAAAAATATATAACGGGTTGAGTATATGAGGTTTAGAAATTGCCTTTATAAAGGTTATAACTTGATTGAAACCCACATTTATTAAAAACGATAAATTAAACTTTTATTGATTTTTATCAATTAATGCAATACTTGATAGCGATTAACGGAACCTTACCATCACTTTAAGGACTATTAAATTTGACAACGCATAACATTTTGTATCTTTGAAAGTGTAACATTATTGCAGCATGCATTCATTATTTATTATGCTTCCTTTTGCTGTAAAATACATCTGAAATGTGTACTTGTTCCACTTTCTTCTAGGGAGGCTTTGGTTAGTACTTTTTAGCATAATTTCTGTGAGCCAGTTTACCCCACTTCTCCCTCACTTTGGGCTAGGTTCCGAGCTGTTGCGTGCGAGCGATAAGGGGTTTATAGTGGATCTTTGCAGATGTCAGAAGTAGCGCATGTATAATGATTTGAAAGTAAACGCGTTCGCTTGAGCGTCATTGAATTGAACATGCGTCGTGTTAGCGCGACTTCAGAGCTTTGGTTAACTGTTACACAAGACAAAGTTACACAAAACACATCAAAAATACATGTTAAAGTATAGTTACACTCATAACAACACTATATGATAGAAATTAATAATAAAGATTGCATTAAAAAGTTATAAGGGCTCAAAGATATGAGGTCTGCAAAGGGCTTTAACCCTTTGAGTGCTAATGACGACTCTGGTGCTAATGACAGCTGAGGGAGATCTGGGGGCTCCCATCCCAGCGTTCGTGCCTGTAGAGTGACAGGCATCGCCGGGGCTTCCCGTTTTGAGTAGTGACGTCACGCGCAATAACGTGATGACGTCACTGCACAACTTTATTTATACTTAACAATGTTAAGTATAGGAGCAGGTGGCATGCTGCTTAGAAGCCTGTATCTCAGGCATCTAAGCAGCTACAGACCCCCAAGACCCACCATTGGAAAGTCTTGGGGGTCTGAAAAAAAAAAAAGTTAAAAAAATTTTGTTAAAAAAATAAAAAAAAGTTAAAAAATCTTAGCACCCAGGTGGGAAAGTGCTTAGCACTCAAAGGGTTAACATAGAGATACGTACATACATATACAGGTCTAAATATGTAAATATGTTTTCTCTTGTTAAGTGTATCCAGTCCACGGATCATCCATTACTTGTGGGATATTCTCCTGCCCAACAGGAAGTTGCAAGAGGATCACCCACAGCAGAGCTGCTATATAGCTCCTCCCCTCACTGCCATATCCAGTCATTCTCTTGCAACTCTCAACTAAGATGGAGGTCGTAAGAGGACTGTGGTGTTTTATACTTAGTTTATTTCTTCAATCAAAAGTTTGTTATTTTTAAATGGTACCGGAGTGTACTGTTTATCTCAGGCAGTATTTAGAAGAAGAATCTGCCTGCGTTTTCTATGATCTTAGCAGAAGTAACTAAGATCCTTTGCTGTTCTCACATATTCTGAGGAGTGAGGTAACTTCAGAGGGGGAATAGCGTGCAGGTTTTCCTGCAATAAGGTATGTGCAGTTAAAATATTTTTCTAGGGATGGAATTTGCTAGAAAATGCTGCTGATACCGAAGTAATGTAAGTAAAGCCTTAAATGCAGTGAATAGCGACTGGTATCAGGCTTATTAATAGAGATACATACTCTTATAAAAGTGTATTTTAAAACGTTTGCTGGCATGTTTAATCGTTTTTTACATATGTTTGGTGATAAAACTTATTGGGGCCTAGTTTTTGCCACATGGCTGGCTTGAATTTTGCCTAGAAACAGTTCCCTGAGGCTTCCCACTGTTGTAATATGAGTGGGAGGGGCCTATTTTAGCGTTTTTTTGCACAGCAAAAATTAGACACAGACATCCAGCTTCTTCCTGCATGATCCAGGATTTCTCTGAAGGGCTCAAAAGGCTTCAAAAGTCGTATTGTGGGAGGTAAAAAGCCACAGTAGAGCTGTGGCAGTTGCTGTAACTGTTTAAAAAACGTTTTTGTCATTTGTTATTCCGTTTTTGGTATTAAGGGGTTAATCATCCATTTGCAAGTGGGTGCAATGCTCTGCTAACGTATTACATACACTGTAAAAATTTCGTTAGTGTAACTGCATTTTTTCAAAATTTGGGAAAATTTGTGTTTCTTAAAGGCGCAGTAACGTTTTTTATATTGCTTGTAAACTTGTTTTAAAGTGTTTTCCAAGCTTGCTAGTCTCATTGCTAGTCTGTTTAAACATGTCTGACACAGAGGAACCTACTTGTTCATTATGTTTGAAAGCCATGGTGGAGCCCCATAGGAGAATGTGTACTAAATGTATTGATTTCTCCTTAAACAGTAAAGATCAGTCTTTATCTATAAAAGAATTATCACCAGAGGGTTCTGTCGAGGGGGAAGTTATGCCGACTAACTCTCCCCACGTGTCAGACCCTTCGCCTCCCGCTCAGGGGACGCACGCTAATATGGCGCCAATTACATCAGGAACGCCCATAGCGATTACCTTGCAGGACATGGCTGCAATCATGAATAATACCCTGTCAGAGGTATTATCTAGATTGCCTGAATTAAGAGGCAAGCGCAATAGCTCTGGGGTTAGGAGAGATACAGAGCGCGCAAATGCTGTTAGAGCCATGTCTGATACTGCGTCACAGTATGCAGAACATGAGGACGGAGAGCTTCAGTCTGTGGGTGACATCTCTGACTCGGGGAAACCTGATTCAGAGATTTCTAATTTTAAATTTAAGCTTGAGAACCTCCGTGTATTGCTTGGGGAGGTATTAGCTGCTCTGAATGACTGTAACACAGTTGCAATTCCAGAGAAATTGTGTAGGCTGGATAGATACTATGCGGTGCCGGTGTGTACTGACGTTTTTCCTATACCTAAAAGGCTTACAGAAATTATTAGCAAGGAGTGGGATAGACCCGGTGTGCCCTTTTCCCCACCTCCTATATTTAGAAAAATGTTTCCAATAGACGCCACTACACGGGACTTATGGCAGACGGTCCCTAAGGTGGAGGGAGCAAAGCGTACCACTATCCCGGTTGAGGACAGTTGTGCTTTTTCAGAGCCAATGGATAAAAAATTGGAGGGTTACCTTAAGAAAATGTTTATTCAACAAGGTTTTATTTTGCAGCCCCTTGCATGCATTGCGCCTGTCACTGCTGCGGCGGCATTCTGGTTTGAGGCCCTGGAAGAGGCCATCCAGACAGCTCCATTGAATGAAATTATTGACAAGCTTAGAACGCTTAAGCTAGCTAACTCATTTGTTTCTGATGCCATTGTTCATTTGACTAAACTAACGGCTAAGAATTCCGGATTCGCCATCCAGGCGCGTAGGGCGCTATGGCTTAAATCCTGGTCAGCTGACGTGACTTCAAAGTCTAAATTACTCAACATTCCTTTCAAGGGGCAGACCTTATTCGGGCCTGGCTTGAAGGAAATTATTGCATTACTGGAGGCAAGGGTCATACCCTTCCTCAGGACAGGGCCAAATCAAAGGCCAAACAGTCTAATTTTCGTGCCTTTCGAAATTTCAAGGCAGGAGCAGCATCAACTTCCTCCGCTTCAAAACAAGAGGGAACTGTTGCTCATTCCAGACAGGCCTGGAAACCTAACCAGTCCTGGAACAAGGGCAAGCAGGCCAGAAAGCCTGCTGCTTGCCCCCAAGACAGCATGAAGGAACGACCCCCTATCAGGAAACGGATCTAGTGGGGGGCAGACTTTCTCTCTTCGCCCAGACGTGGGCAAGAGATGTTCAGGATCCCTGGGCGTTGGAGATCATATCTCAGGGATATCTTCTGGACTTCAAAGCTTCTCCTCCACAAGGGAGATTTCATCTTTCAAGGTTATCAGCAAACCAGATAAAGAAAAAGGCATTCCTAAGCTGTGTGCAAGACCTCCTAGTAATGGGAGTGATCCATCCAGTTCCGCGGACGGAACAAGGACAGGGATTTTATTAAAATCTTTTTGTGGTTCCCAAGAAAGAGGGAACCTTCAGACCAATCTTGGATCTAAAGATCTTAAACAAATTCCTCAGAGTTCCATCATTCAAAATGGAAACTATTCGGACCATCCTACCCATGATCCAAGATCAGTACATGACCACAGTGGACTTAAAGGATGCCTACCTTCACATACCGATTCACAAAGATCATCATCGGTTCCTAAGGTTTGCCTTTCTAGACAGGCATTACCAATTTGTAGCTATTCCCTTCGGGTTGGCCACTGCCCCGAGAATTTTTACAAAGGTTCTGGGCTCACTTCTGGCGGTTCTAAGACCGCGAGGCATAGCGGTGGCTCCGTATCTAGACGACATCCTGATACAGGCGTCAAGCTTTCAAATTGCCAAGACTCATACAGAGATAGTTCTGGCATTTCTGAGGTCGCATGGGTGGAAAATGAACGTGGAAAAGAGTTCTCTATCACCACTCACAAGAGTCTCCTTCCTAGGGACTCTTATAGATTCTGTAGAGATGAAAATTTACCTGACGGAGTCCAGGTTATCAAAACTTCTAAATGCTTGCCGTGTTCTTCATTCCATTCCACGCCCGTCAGTGGCTCAGTGCATGGAAGTAATCGGCTTAATGGTAGCGGCAATGGACATAGTGCCATTTGCGCGCCTGCATCTCAGACCGCTGCAATTATGCATGCTAAGTCAGTGGAATGGGGATTACTCAGATTTGTCCCCTCTACTAAATCTGGATCAAGAGACCAGAGATTCTCTTCTCTGGTGGCTTTCTCGGGTCCATCTGTCCAAGGGTATGACCTTTCGCAGGCCAGATTGGATGATTGTAACAACAGATGCCAGCCTTCTAGGTTGGGGCACAGTCTGGAACTCCCTGAAGGCTCAGGGATCGTGGAATCAGGAGGAGAAACTCCTCCCAATAAATATTCTGGAGTTAAGAGCAATGTTCAAGGCTCTTCTAGCTTGGCCTCAGTTAGCAACACTGAGGTTCATCAGATTTCAGTCGGACAACATCACGACTGTGGCTTACATCAACCATCAAGGGGGAACCAGGAGTTCCCTAGCGATGTTAGAAGTCTCAAAGATAATTCGCTGGGCAGAGTCTCACTCTTGCCACCTGTCAGCAATCTACATCCCAGGCGTAGAGAACTGGGAGGCGGATTTTCTAAGTCGTCAGACTTTTCATCCCGGGGAGTGGGAACTCCATCCGGAGGTGTTTGCTCAACTGGTCCATCGTTGGGGCAAACCAGAACTGGATCTCATGGCGTCTCGCCAGAACGCCAAGCTTCCTTGTTACGGATCCAGGTCCAGGGACCCGGGAGCAACGCTGATAGATGCTCTAGCAGCTCCTTGGTTCTTCAACCTGGCCTATGTGTTTCCACCGTTTCCTCTGCTCCCTCTACTGATTGCCAAAATCAAACAGGAGAGAGCATCAGTGATTCTGATAGCGCCTAGTATGCAGACCTAGTGGACATGTCATCTCTTCCACCAGGGACTCTGCCTCTGAGGCAGGACCTTCTAATACAAGGTCCTTTCAATCATCCAAATCTAATTTCTCTGAGACTGACTGCATGGAGATTGAACGCTTGATTCTATCAAGGCGTGGCTTCTCCGAGTCAGTCATTGATACCTTAATACAGGCTCGGAAGCCTGTCACCAGGAAAATCTACCATAAGATATGGCGTAAATATCTTTATTGGTGTGAATCCAAGAGTTACTCATGGAGTAAGGTTAGGATTCCTAGGATATTGTCCTTTCTCCAAGAGGGTTTGGACAAAGGCTTATCAGCTAGTTCTTTAAAAGGACAGATCTCTGCTCTGTTTATTCTTTTGCACAAGCGTCTGGCAGAAGTTCCAGACGTCCAGGCATTTTGTTAGGCTTTGGTTAGGATTAAGCCTGTGTTTAAAACTGTTGCTCCCCCGTGGAGCTTAAACTTGGTTCTTAAAGTTCTTCAGGGAGTTCCGTTTGAACCCCTTCATTCCATTGATATTAAACTTTTATCTTGGAAAGTTCTGTTTTTGATGGCTATTTCCTCGGCTCGAAGAGTCTCTGAGTTATCTGCCTTACATTGTGATTCTCCTTATCTGATTTTTCATTCAGACAAGGTAGTTCTGCGTACCAAACCTGGGTTTTTACCTAAGGTGGTTTCTAACAGGAATATCAATCAAGAGATTGTTGTTCCATCATTGTGTCCTTATCCTTCTTCAAAGAAGGAACGTCTTTTGCATAATCTGGACGTAGTCCGTGACTTGAAGTTTTACTTACAGGCTACTAAAGATTTTCGTCAAACATCTGCCCTGTTTGTCGTTTACTCTGGACAGAGGAGAGGTCAAAAAGCTTCGGCAACCTCTCTCTCCTTTTGGCTTCGGAGCATAATATGCTTAGCCTATGAGACTGCTGGACAGCAGCCCCCTTCAAGGATTACAGCTCATTCTACTAGAGCTGTGGCTTCCACCTGGGCCTTTAAAAATGAGGCCTCTGTTGAACAGATTTGCAAGGCTGCGACTTGGTCTTCGCTTCACACCTTTTCAAAATTTTACAAATTTGACACTTTTGCTTCTTCAGAGGCTGTTTTTGGGAGAAAGGTTCTACAGGCAGTGGTTCCTTCCGTTTAAGTTCCTGCCTTGTCCCTCCCATCATCCGTGTACTTTAGCTTTGTTATTGGTATCCCACAAGTAGTGGATGATCCGTGGACTGGATACACTTAACAAGAGAAAACATAATTTATGCTTACCTGATAAATTTATTTCTCTTGTAGTGTATCCAGTCCACGGCCCGCCCTGTCCTTTTAAGGCAGGTCTAAATTTTAATTAAACTACAGTCACCACTGCACCCTATGGTTTCTCCTTTCTCGTCTTGTTTCGGTCGAATGACTGGATATGGCAGTGAGGGGAGGAGCTATATAGCAGCTCTGCTGTGGGTGATCCTCTTGCAACTTCCTGTTGGGAAGGAGAATATCCCACAAGTAATGGATGATCCGTGGACTGGATACACTACAAGAGAAATAAATTTATCAGGTAAGCATAAATTATGTTTTTATGTGTGTTTATATATGTATTTACAGACATATATATATATACACATGTATAAACACATAAATAGATATATAGATAAGTGCATTGGAGCCCTTTGCAGTCAAGTAGCTGAAAACATGTAAAATCATATTTATGCAATATTCATTTTTAATATATAGGGCTCAAAATTTCAAGTCCTAAGCTACTAGCCAGGACAAAATGTTACTCGCCACTTCTGATCACACTCTCTTCTTCACTCCCCTCTTTGCATATGTTTAGCCACTGTGAAACATTTTGTAATATAGTTTTTATGTTATACCATAATATATTACATAATGCTACATGCAGTAATTAATTAACAAAAATAAGTTAATAGCAGTTAGAATAGAAACATCAACTAAGGGTTCTGGGGAACAGCTGGATAGAAAAAGGAAATTGTTGAACTGAAAGAATGCTGATAGTCATGGAAGGTCATAGCAGACCTGGAGATTTTTTTTTAATAATTATCATCTCTCCCTTCTCGCTTTTAACTATCTTTCTCGACTCCCGCCTCTCTTCAATTTCTCTTTTTACCCTCTCCCTTCTCTCTCAGGCCATATCTTCTCTTTCCCTTCTCTCATATCTTTTCACTCTTTTTATCTCTCTATTCTCTCTTTAAAGTGAATGTATAGTTTAATAAATGAGTGCCTGGTTTTTAAAAATACAATTAAAAACGGGCCCTTTCATTCATTAAACGTTACATTGCAGCATTTTTAAAAAATACTTACCTTTTTCTTTAGCAAACACAGACCGGCGTTCCCCCGTCCGCTTCTCATGCTGTACTTAGCACAGCAATGACGAAACTGGCTTACTCCAATCACGGCGTGACTTCACAAGATGGACGCTTTGGGGTGCATGCCATGATTGGAGGAAGCTGGTTTCGTCATTACTGAGGTAAGTACAGAGGAGCTGCAGGCAGGGGATCACCGGTCTGAGTTTGCTAACGAAAATGGTAAATATTTTTTTAAAAAAATGCTGCAATGTAAAGTTTAATGAATTAAAGTGCCCCTGTTTTTAATAGTATTTTTAAAAACCTAACACTTATTCATTCAACTTTACATTCACTTTAACTCTCTCAGAAGTAACAGTCTAAGCACTAATGTGGTCCCTACAGTCCTAGAGGAATAACATATCCTTGCACTTTCATGGATATATAATATCCCTTTAGATTATAGTTTTAGCACATAGCCCAAAATGTGTGTTTGTCAGTTTTGCAATAGGAATGTACATTCTGCAAATACAATGTGTAAACTTTGCTACTTACAACATGCCATCAGACTTCAGAACCTGCATTCACTAACTAACTAACTTTCACTCGCCACCATTACATTTCCACTCACCAATGGCTAGTGGGCTAGTGTAAATTTTAATATATATATATACATACACAGGTAGCCCTCAGTTAGGTTCCAGAAGGAATGGTTGTAAATGAAAACCGTTGTAAATTGAAACCCAGTATACAATGTAAGTCAATGGGAAGTGAGGGAATTAGGTTCCAGGCCCCTCTCAAAATTGACATAAGTAACACATAATACATTATTTTTAAAGCTTTGAAATGAAGACTTTAAATGTGAAACCGCATTATAAACCTAATAAAATAGATTGTATCATCATCAAACTAAGACTAATGAACAAAATCATTTGCTAAACCGCACCTAATAAAATTATCACACAGACTGTTTCATCATCAATCTAAGTTTAATGAACAAAAACCAAAATAATCACACAACAGACTGTATCATCATCAAACTAAGTTTAATGAAGAAAAACGTTTTTTTTACTTGCATTTTTCTGCAGCTAAGGGAAGTGGCTGCTAGATCTTGTTCCTTTAAAAACGGCTCCATTGCTCAGGTCTTTTTATACACTGATTAATTTCAGCCTGCCTGTGTTTAATCACACAACAGACTGCATCATCATCAAACTAAGTTTAATGAACAAAAACGTTTTTTACTTGCCTTTTTCTGCAAATAGTTCTCTGCATTGAGTCTGCAGCTAAGGGAAGTGGCTGCTAGATCTTGTTCCTTTGAAAGCTGATCCATTGATCACGTCTGGCTTGCTTTTCTTTGCATGTGTTTGCTGCAACACAAGCGGACAGCTCCACATACTGGCTATTTTAATGTATGCATGTGCTAATGCTCTCAATAGCAGTCAATGCTTTTCAATACCAGTCACATGACTGAAAAACAGGGCGTTATTCTGAAACGGCGCAAATTGAACCGTCGTAAACCGAGGGCCACCTGTGTATATGTGTGTGTGTGTGTGTGTGTGTATATATATATATATATATATATATATATATATATACTTCCACAATATATTCAAATATCTTTATTTTTCAAAGAGATGCGTTACATTCCAACGTTTCAGCCCACAACTGAGAAAGACCCAGTTGTGGGCCGAAACGTTGGAACGTAACTAATTTCTTTTTGAAAAGTAAAGAAGATATTCTTTCTCTATTTATTTATAAAGAATCCATATTGGATATATATATATTTCCACAATATATTCAAATATCTTGAAACGTTGGAACGTAACTCATCTCTTTAAAAAATAAAGAAGATATTTAAATATATTGTGGAAGTTTAGCTTTTATGTTTAGGATATATACAGGGAGTGCAGAATTATTAGGCAAGTTGTATTTTTGAGGATTAATTTTATTATTGAACAACAACCATGTTCTCAATGAACCCAAAAAACTCATTAATATCAAAGCTGAATAGTTTTGGAAGTAGTTTTTACTTTGTTTTTAGTTATAGCTATTTTAGGGGGATATCTGTGTGTGCTGGTGACTATTACTGTGCATAATTATTAGGCAACTTAACAAAAAACAAATATATACCCATTTCAATTATTTATTTTTACCAGTGAAACCAATATAACATCTCAACATTCACAAATATACATTTCTGACATTCAAAAACAAAACAAAAACAAATCAGTGACCAATATAGCCCCCTTTCTTTGCAAGAACACTCAAAAGCCTGCCATCCATGGATTCTGTCAGTGTTTTGATCTGTTCACCATCAACATTGCGTGCAGCAGCAACCACAGCCTCCCAGACACTGTTCAGAGAGGTGTACTGTTTTCCCTCCTTGTAAATCTCACATTTGATGATGGACCACAGGTTCTCAATGGGGTTCAGATCAGGTGAACAAGGAGGCCATGTCATTAGATTTTCTTCTTTTATACCCTTTCTTGCCAGCCACGCTGTGGAGTACTTAGACGCGTGTGATGGAGCATTGTCCTGCATGAAAATCATGTTTTTCTTGAAGGATGCTGACTTCTTCCTGTACCACTGCTTGAAGAAGGTGTCTTTCAGAAACTGGCAGTAGGACTGGGAGTTGAGCTTGACTCCATCCTCAACCCGAAAAGGCCCCACAAGCTCATCTTTGATGATACCAGCCCAAACCAGTACTCCACCTCCACCTTGCTGGCATCTGAGTCGGACTGGAGCTCTCTGCCCTTTACCAATCCAGCCGCGGGCCCATCCATGTGGCCCATCAAGACTCACTCTCATTTCATCAGTCCATAAAACCTTAGAAAAATCAGTCTTGAGATATTTCTTGGCCCAGTCTTGACGTTTCAGCTTGTGTGTCTTGTTCAGTGGTGGTCGTCTTTCAGCCTCTCTTACCTTGGCCATGTCTCTGAGTATTGCACACCTTGTGCTTTTGGGCACTCCAGTGATGTTGCAGCTCTGAAATATGGCCAAACTGGTGGCAAGTGGCATCTTGGCAGCTGCACGCTTGACTTTTCTCAGTTCATGGGCAGTTATTTTGCGCCTTGGTTTTTCCACACGCTTCTTGCGACCCTGTTGACTATTTTGAATGAAACGCTTGATTGTTCGATGATCACGCTTCAGAAGCTTTGCATTTTAAGAGTGCTGCATCCCTCTGCAAGATATCTCACTATTTTTTACTTTTCTGAGCCTGTCAAGTCCTTCTTTTGACCCATTTTGCCAAGGAAAGGAAGATGCCTAATAATTATGCACACCTGATATAGGGTGTTGATGTCATTAGCCACACCCCTTCTCATTACAGAGATGCACATCACCTAATATGCTTAATTGGTAGTAGGCTTTCGAGCCTATACAGCTTGGAGTAAGACAACATGCATAAAGAGGATGATGTGGTCAAAATACTTATTTGCCTAATAATTCTGCACTCCCTGTATATATATATATAAAATATACAAAATTTATTAGGGAGATGGTATCAAAAATCTACTTTTATTATTTGTTAATTATTATTTGGGTGCAGACCCTGTAAAAAACATAATTTTTCTGCAATTTCAAGAGAGAAAGGTTTGAAGAGAACACCGTAGTGTTATCTCCGAAATAGACAGGGATTTCAGCACTCCATTTATTTAGATCAATGCACACATTCAAAAGAATTCATTTAGAGCAGGTGTTCAAAGGCCTTCACGCAGCCAAACAACTTCTGGGTCCCCTAAACCAAAACCACACAAAATATGTTGTAAATAATAATGAATTTATTTGTGCAAACAGTCATTAAAAGAAATAAAAAAACCTCATACATTTAAAAATACGTTTTTGTACATTAAATGCATAGATAAAGCTGGCCAGCTCACTCAAAATTAATACGATGCAGATAGATATCTAAACAGGTAACTGGGTTATTGGGCAACACCCCTACCAGCGGGTAGCCCTGTATGCCTACAGGAATATGCTACCATGGATATTATTGGGGATCCATGCATAATAACTCGTTTGGTACACAAGCAAAAATGGCAACACCTATCTCAGAGGGTAACAAAAACGAGCTAGACAAGCTTGTTACCTTGATAACAATCTGAGGATCTATGAAAATTACTTGTGTGCTGAGCAAAAGCAGTGTAGCAGAAATTACATACTTTTCATTTTACACACTTTCATCAAGAAACAACACTCTGACCAGAGGGTAGCACCAATATTGAAAAAAGGTTCCGGCTACCTTAGTACTATATAGGGATCTATGTTTCTCTATTGATAGATGTGTAATCACAGCAAAAGTAACAATCACATTTGTAATGCAAGCAGTATAGGCTGTTTGAGAAAACTATCAATAAAGCTTTTCCTCATTCGCTTTAACCTTGTTTAAGGCTTAAATGTGTGCTCTTTAGTGCATTTTCCAGACAGTACATTCCATTTTAGACTTGTGAGTCCATGAATACTTTACAAATCACTTTTGTGCGATTGCAAATCCTCCTCCTTTTAGGCTGATAAAAGTCCGGGTGCGGTGCCTGCTTGCTGCTGTAGTTAGAAGAGCTGTTTGCTGTATCGAGTATCAATCAGGTGGCTGGTTCTCAGCTGTGCAAATGACGTCACACGCCAACGGCCGTTTCACCCCCCACGTGACCAGGTGTCATTGGGGCTTCCTCAGGGCGTATACTTAGCAACTCCATATGCGCTCTATTTAAACTTAGCCCTTACTTAGGATTGGTGAAAATATCTTCAGTGAAAATTGAAACAGTGTTTTTCATTGCTCAAATGTAACAAGTAAGGTCAGTAGTTCTATCAAAACCCATACTAACATTAGCAATATGGTAACATATTATAACCATTTCAGTAATTGCAAATATAAAGAAACAAAAACCAAAAAACATTGTTTGCACATATTTATAAATTAGTTACTTCCAGCAAAGCTAATCCAGCGCAAGATAAACAATAAGAAGCAGAAAATTATTGTCAATCACAATTTTTAAGTATTTAAATATTTCGGCTAAGGGAGAATAACCTCCCTATTCTTTACCATAACTGAATATAATACCATAATATTCTTATGCAGATTGTGCAAGTTTTTTACCTTTACAAGAAAGGAGCAAAATCTAGCTTTTCATTCAGGCCATTTGGTGACAATGTTTTTAGTCGAAATATCCATGCTACTTCTTTCCTAAGTAGTAAGTTATCTATATCGCCGCCCCTGCCATGTAAAGAGCATCTTTCGATAACTATAACTTTTAAATCATCAGTAGAGCAGTTGTGGCAGAGTTTAAAATGCAAGGCTATATTACTATTTATAGTGCCTTCTTTTGCATTAGCAATGTCATTGCGATGTTCTGTCACCCTGTCCTTCAGAATTCTCTTAGTTTTCCCTGTATAGTAAAGGGGACATGGGCAGTACAGTAAATATATTACATTATCAGATTTACAATGAATAAATTGTCTGATTTCATATGTTTTCTCGCCTGTGCAAAACTGTCTAGTTTTTACTATGAATTTGCAAAAGACACAGTTGCCACATTGGAAGCAACCTTGTAGCTTTTGTCGTTTTTCAAGCCAATTTTGTGCTTTTGGATTGCGTGAGAAATTGCTCTTAACCAATTTATCTTTTAAATTGGGAGCCCTCCGTGCGACTAGTGATGGAAAGTCACCCACCACGCTTTTAACATTCTCATCTGAAAGTAGAAATTGCCACTTACTTTTTAGAATATTTCAAACTTGATTCCAGTGTCCATTAAATTCAGTAATAAATCTAACCCTATTATCTACTGTTTTCTCCCTTTTATCAAAAAGCAAAGAATCTCTATTGGCTTTTAGAGCTTTCTTCATCGCAAATTTTACGTTACGTTTGGAATAACCCCTCGCTATAAATCGATTGGCCATTTCTTGTGCATGTATCTTATATTTGTTCCTACTGGAACAATTTCTCCAGAGCCTGAGAAATTGTCCAGTAGGAATTCCTCTGATCAAGGACGGTGGATGATGGCTGGAACCAACCAACAATGTGTTCGTTGCAGTGCTTTTTCTATAAATTTCTGTACTGAGCTTGTTACCTTCTTTTTTAATTATAATATCTAAGAACGGTAACTCTGATGCACTATATTCATACGTGAAAAAAATATTAAATTTGTTCTTATTCAAGTTGGAAACAAATTCTTTCAAAAGATCTACAGACTCTCTCCAAAGTATGAATATGTCGGCCGTTGGCGTGTGACGTCATTTGCACAGCTGAGAACCAGCCACCTGATTGATACTCGATGCAGCAAACAGCTCTTCTAACTACAGCAGCAAGCAGGCACCGCACCCAGACTTTTATCAGCCTAAAAGGAGGAGGATTTGCAATCGCACAAAAGTGATTTGTAAAGTATTCATGGACTCACGAGTCTAAAATGGAATGTACTGTCTGGAAAATGCACTAAAGAGCATACATTTAAGCCTTAAACAAGGTTAAAGCGAATGAGGAAAAGCTTTATTGATAGTTTTCTCAAACAGCCTATACTGCTTGCATTACAAATGTGATTGTTACTTTTGCTGTGATTACACATCTATCAATAGAGAAACATAGATCCCTATATAGTACTAAGGTAGCCGGAACCTTTTTTCAATATTGGTGCTACCCTCTGGTCAGGGTGTTGTTTCTTGATGAAAGTGTGTAAAATGAAAAGTATGTAATTTCTGCTACACGGCTTTTGCTCAGCACACAAGTAATTGGCATAGATCCTCAGATTGTTCTCAAGGTAACAAGCTTGTCTAGCTCGTTTTTGTTACCCTCTGAGATAGGTGTTGCCATTTTTGCTTGTGTACCAAACGGGTTATTATGCATGGATCCCCAATAATATCCATGGTAGCAGATTCCTGTAGGCATACAGGGCTACCCGCTGGTAGGGGGGTTGCCCAATAACCCAGTTACCTGTTTAGATATCTATCTGCATCGTATTAATTTTGAGTGAGCTGGCCAGCTTTATCTATGCATTTAATGTACAAAAACGTATTTTTAAATGTATGAGGTTTTTTTTATTTCTTTTAATGACTGTTTGCACAAATAAATTCATTATTATTTACAACATATTTTGTGTGGTTTTGGTTTAGGGGACCCAGAAGTTGTTTGGCTGCGTGAAGGCCTTTGAACACCTGCTCTAAATGAATTCTTTTGAATGTGTGCATTGATCTAAATAAATGGAGTGCTGAAATCCCTGTCTATTTCGGAGATAACACTACTGTGTTCTCTTCAAACCTTTCTCTCTTGAAATTGCAGAAAAATTATATATATACAGGTGGCCCTCGTTTTACAACGGTTCAATTTACACCGTTTCAGAATAATAACAACCTTTTTTTTCCAGTCATGTGACTGCTATTGAAAAGCATTAAAAAGCAGTGCATTTATTAAAATAGCCAGTAGGTGGAGCTGTCCGTTGGTGTGGCAGCAAAGCCAAGCAAGCTGAAAATAATCAGTTTAACCAGACCTGAGCTAAACTCAAAGGAACAAGATCTCTCTGTCTATAAATCAGTCTAGATTGGAATGCATAGAAAGAACTGTTTGCAAAAAAAAATGCAAGTGAAGTCTGTGTTTTGTGATTATTTTATTAGTTTTATAATGCTGTTTAGCAAATGTTTTTGTTAATTTAACTTAGTTTAATTATATATTCTGTGTTGTGTGATTATTTTATTAGGTTTATAATGCTGTTTAGCATTTAAAGTCTTCATTTCAAAGCTTTAAAAATAATGTATTAGGTGTTACGTATGACAATTTTGAGAGGGGCCTGGAACCTATCTCCCTCACTTCCCATTGACTTACATTATAAACTGGGTTTCAATTTACAACGGTTTCGATTTACAACCATTCCTTCTGGAACCTAACCCCGGCGTAAACTGAGGGCTACCTGTGTATATATATATATATATACAGTATATATTTATATTTATATATATATATATATATATATATATATATATATATATATATATATATACACACACACATATACAGGTAGCACTCAGTGTACGCCGGGGTTAGGTTCCAGAAGGAATGGTTGTAAATTGAAACCGTTGTAAATGGAAACCCAGTTTATAATGTAAGTCAATGGGAAGTGAGGGAGTTAGGTTCTAGGCCCCTCTCAAATGGTAAACAGCATTATAAACCTAAAAATATACTGTAGATTGTATCATCATCAAACTAAGTTTAATGAACAAAAACGTTTTTTTATTTGCCTTTTTCTGCAAACAGTTCTGTGCATTGAGTCTGCAGCTAAGGGAAGTGGCTGCTAGATCTTGTTCCTTTGAAAGCTGATCCATTGATCATGTCTGGCTTGCTTTTCTTTGCATGTGTTTGCTGCAACACAAGCGGACAGCTCCACCTACTGGCTATTTTAATGTATGCATGTGCTAATGCTTTTAATACCAGTCAATGCTTTTCAATAGCAAAAAAAAGGGCGTTATTCTGAAATGGCGCAAATTGAACCGTTGTAAACCGAGGGCCACCTGTGTATATATATATATATATATATATATATACTGTATGTATGTATGTGTATATATATATATATATATATATATACATATATATATATATATATATATGTGTGTGTGTTATGAATAAATAGAACATATTCTGCTATGCGAAGAACGCGTTAGTGCACTTGATTAAATGTGATTAGGTTTGCGCATGAGTAAGGGTGTTTGCAATATTTAATGTTTGGCTTTTTGCGTGTGTCGGGTTAGCGCTCTTGAGAAAACATTTTAGTTTCAACTTGTATTACGTGCCCAAAAAGCCTCCGTCTAGTGAAATTAAAGTGATTGTAAAGTTGAATGAATATGTGCCCGGTATCTAAAAATAATTTTAAAAAACGGACACTTTCATTCAATAAACGTTACAATGACGCTTATTTTTAATAATACTTATCTGTGTTATGGTTAACATAACGCTGATCCTCCGCCCGCAGCTCTTTCTTTAGCAGATTAATGACAAATCCGGCTTCCTCTATTTGTTGTGTGCCCCCTTTGGCGTCACGCTCGTGAGTCAGGCAACATTTAGGGGATTGTCGTTGATAGCTATTTTAAGGTGGATTTTCATTTTGGGATCAACTACCAAGATAGGAAAAGCATTCTTTTCAATAGCAGTATATTTAGCCGTAATACAGTACTGTGCATCCATATTTATTTTTGGTCTCTTTATTAAGATACAAAAAGAAAATACAGGAAATATGTACTCAAAATATAAAAAAACACAATTTTTAGAACAAAATGGCTTCAGGCAAAAGTCAGTATTTAGTATGACCTCCCTTGGCACTAAGCACATCTTGACCTCTTTTGGGCAGGTTTTCCTAAAGTCTTCTGAAGTAATCTTCTGGTATATTATATCAGACTTCTTTCGGCACTTCCCAGAGTTCTTAAGATTTAGGTTCTTTCTCTGCCCAGTTGATCCCATACCGCCTCTATAATATTCAGGTCTGGACCAGTGTTCCCTCTAAGGACAGTTTTGTGTGCAGCCCAGCAGTGAAACAGTTAACAAGAGAACCATACCTTGCCATCTGCATTGTGTAGTGTTTGTTAATTGCATGGTGTGGTTACCTAATTAACTGTTTCACTGCTGGGCCGCACACAAAACTGGCCTTAGAGGGAACACTGGTCTGGACTCTGTGGAGGCTATGACTATCAGTGTTTTATCAGCTGTTTTTCTCTCCAAATCTGATTTCACTGCATTAGTAGTGTGCTTGGGATCTTTATAATGCTAAATATAAACATTCCCAATCAGGTGCTTTTTCCAGAAGGAATGGCACGATGAATTAAAACCTATTTTTTCAGCATTCATGATCCCATCAGTTCAACAATATCTCCAACACCACTGGCAGAAATGCAGCCCTAAACCAGGACAAATGCTCCACCATGTTTCATTGAAGGCCGCAAGCACTAATTCTTCCATCTCTCACCAACTCTTCTTCTCACATATTGTTGATGATTGGACCCAAAAATTTCAAACTTGGATTTGTCACTCCATAATACTCTTTTCCCAGTGGAAAAGAGTATTATGGAGTGATTAATTCAAGTTTAAAATTTTTGGGTCCAGTCGTCGACAATATGTATCTTTATTCCAATCTTTTTGTCCTTAAGCATATCTTAGCCCTTTCACCCTGTTCCCCTTCCAAAAAAGTGGTTTCTTGGCTGCTAACCTTCCACATAGACCTTGACCTCTCCTGATTCTTTAAAGGGACATTAAACCCCCAAAAATTATTTCATGATTCAGATAGAAGACACAATTTTTAAAAACTTTCCAATTTACTTCTATTATCAATTTTTTTCATTCTCATGTTATTCTTTGTTGAAGAGATACCTAGGTAGGTAGCGTGCACATGCCTGAAGCACTACACAACAGGAAATAGTGCTGCCATCTAGTGCCCCTGCTAATGTATAACATTGTTGCAAAACTGCTGCTATATAATGCTGCAGACATGTGCACTCTCTTGAGCTTACATTTCGGCTTTTCCACAAAGGATAACAAGAAAACTAAGAAAATTTGATAATAGAAGTAAATTAGAAAGTTGTTTAAAATGTTATGTTCTATCTAAATCATGAAATAAAAATGGGGGTTATGTCCCTTTAAATTTCTTTATAACAACTTGAATACCACATCTTGAGTATCTAGTTTGTTTGCTGATTTTCCTTCGAGATGCAGAAGTATGATTTTATGTCTGTCAAATTTTGTGATTTTTTTTTGGAGGATTTTTAATGGAATGATGAAATTGAAAGTTGGTCTTATTAGCAAGCTTCTAATGAATTAAACTCATACCACATGTGTATTTAATGCTCAAGCATGACTTACACAAACCTGGATTAATAGCCATTTTTCACAGCAGTCATTTTGACATGAAATAGTAGGTCAAATACAGGTGTTAGCAATGACATTAATTAGGGTTCCATTCCATTTATGTTTACGAGAGCCAGGTTGCTGCCATTGCTCAAGTTGTAACTAGAGATCACACTAAATATTTGCCACTTTAGCCTATAGAAGCAGTTTTTTCTGATTTTTTTTCAATTTTTTTAATACTGTATACAAATATCCTGTATTTTCTGGTTGCACTCTAATAAATAGACTGAGAAATAATTATAATTATGGTTATAAAACCATTGCTAAAACAAAATATATATATATATATATATATATTTATATTTACACAGAGGCGTAACTAGAAACCACAGGGCCCAGGTGCAAGAATATAAGAGGTGAATTTGATACATATTTTTTTTTTTTTTTTTACATTTAACACAGAAAAAACATGTGAAATCAGATTACATGTCTGCAAAAGTTGGTACCCTGTGCTCACAGTATGTAAGATTGTCTGACCCCCCTATTACTGTATATAGTGACACTGTTTAACCCACCAGTACTGTATATAGTAAGTTAGTGAAACAGTCTGTAATCTGCCGGTGAGATGGCTGGCCTGACCCTACCCGCCCCAGTACTTTATAAAATGACCACAGTAGTCAGTGACACGCCCCCCCCCCCCCCTGTACTGTATATTAGGGTTGCTACCTGTCCCTTAAAATACAGAACACATAAATTACACATGCTGCAGGGTGTGCATCAGTGATGTGCGGTGACTTCAGAGGCTGGTGAGGCAGTGTCTAGGAATCGGATACGCCTTCATTCTTTAGATATCCTTTGTTGAAGAAATAGCAATTGCACATGGGCGAGCCAATATCTATATGCAGCCACCATTCAGTATCTACTGAGCATATTTAGATATGATTTTCAACAAAGGATATCTGGTTTTCTTCATTCTTTTTATATCCTTTGTTGAAAAGCATATCTAAATATGCTCAGTAGCTACTGAGCATATTTAGATATGAATTTCAACAAAGGATATCTGATTTCCTTCATTCTTTTGATATCCTTTGTTGAAAAGCATATATAAATATGCTTAGTAGCTACTGAGCATATTTAGATATGAATTTCAACAAAGGATATCAAAAGAATGAAGAAAACCAGATATCCTTTGTTGAAATTCATATTTAGATATGCTTTTCAACAAAGGATATAAAAAGAATGAAGAAAACTAGATATCCTTTGCTGAAAATCATATCTAAATATGCTCAGTAGCCACCGAGCATATTTAGATATGATTTTCAACAAAGGATATCAAAAGAATGAAGAAAACCAGATAACCTTTGTTGAAATTCATATCTAAATATGCTCAGTAGCTTCTGAGCATATTTAGATATGCTTTTCAACAAAGGATATTTAAAGAATGAAAAAATCAGATATTAGATGTAAATTGGAAAGTTATTTAAAATTGCATGCTCTTTCTAAATCATGAAAGAAAATATATTACAATTGTTTTTAGCCTGGCCCAATGGTGTTTTGGGCACAGAAATTGATGCCAACACTGGCATAGATAACATAATTCTCATTTTTGAATAAGTAACAGATATTTTCAAAGGGTTAATAACCATTGGGACACTGATTTCACTATGAATATATACAGGGTAGATCCATCTCCATGCCATGCAATTGTTTTTAGCCTTGCCCAATAGTGTTTTTGGCACAGAAATTGATGGCAACCCTGCCATAGATAACAGAATTCTCATTTTTTAATAAGTAACAGATACTTTCAAAGGGTTAATAACCATTGGGCCACTGTTTTCACTATGAATATATACAGGGCAGATCCCCTTCCATGACATGCAATTGTTTTTAGCCTGACCCAA
Organism: Bombina bombina; assembly: GCF_027579735.1. NCBI lineage: Eukaryota > Metazoa > Chordata > Amphibia > Anura > Bombinatoridae > Bombina > Bombina bombina. The sequence continues at coordinate 1,158,549,815 of NC_069501.1, read as the reverse complement.
TTGTGTTTTGGGCACAGAAATTGATGCCAACACTGGCATAGGTAACACAATTCTCATTTTTGAATAAGTAACAGATATTTTCAAAGGGTTAATAACCATTGGGCCACTGATTTCAATATAAATATATACAGGTTAGATCTCCCTCCATGACATGCAATTGTTTTTAGCCTGGCCCAATGGTGTTTTGGGCACATAAATTGATGCCAACCCTGGCATAGGTGACATAATTCTCATTTCTTCTGTTATGTGTGATCAGTCCACGGGTCATCATTACTTCTGGGATATAACTCCTCCCCAACAGGAAATGCAAGAGGATTCACCCAGCAGAGCTGCATATAGCTCCTCCCCTCTACGTCACTCCCAGTCATTCTCTTGCACCCAACGACTAGATAGGATGTGTAAGAGGACTATGGTGATTATTCTTAGTTTTTATGACTTCAATCAAAAGTTTGTTATTTTACAATGACACCGGAGTGTGTTATTGCCTCTCTGGCAGAGTTTGAAGAAGAATCTACCAGAGTTTTACTATGATTTTAGCCGGAGTAGTTAAGATCATATTGCTGTTCTCGGCCATCTGAGGAGAGGTAAAAACTTCAGATCAGGGGACAGCGGGCAGATGAATCTGCATAGAGGTATGTAGCAGTTTTTATTTTCTGACAATGGAATTGATGAGAAAATCCTGCCATACCGATATAATGTCATGTATGTATACTTTGCACTTCAGTATTCTGGGAATGGTACTTCACTGGAATTACTCTGTAAAAAGTACATAAGAATTTTTTTTTTTTTTTTATATGTATTGATTATGTTAAACGTTTTTGCTGGAATGTAGAATCGTTTACATTTAGTGAGGTACTGAGTGAATAAATGTTTGGGCTATTTTTCCACTTGGCAGTTGCTTATTCTAATTATGACAGTTTCGTTTCTCCCTCACTGCTGTGTGTGAGGGGGAGGGGCCGTTTTTGGCGCTCTTTGCTACGCATCAAAATTTCCAGTCAGTTGCTCATTGTATTTCCTGCATGATCCGGTTCATCTCTACAGAACTCAGGGGTCTTCAAAACTTCTTTTGAGGGAGGTAGATTCTCTCAGCAGAGCTGTGAGAATTATATATTGACTGTGATAAAAAAACGTTACTCTGTAATTTTTTTTTTTTTTTTTTTCTGCTTCAGATTTAATTAATTTTGCTTTGCTAATGGGAAACCTTTGCTAAAGTTGTGTTGTTTACAAGGATTGATGCTATAACTGTTTTTCAGTTTATTATTTCAACTGTCATTAATCGTTTAGTGTTTCTTTGAGGCACAGTACGTTTTTATTAAATAAAATTGTAGCCAAGTTGCAAGTTTATTTGCTAGTGTGTTGAACATGTCTGATTCAGAGGAAGATACCTGTGTCATTTGTTCCAATGCCAAGGTGGAGCCCAATAGAAATTTATGTACTAACTGTATTGATGCTACTTTAAATAAAAGCCAATCTGTACAAATTGAACAAATTTCACCTAACAGCGAGGGGAGAGTTATGCCGACTAACTCGCCTCACGTGTCAGTACCTGCATCTCCCGCTCGGGAGGTGCGTGATATTGTGGCGCCCAGTACATCTGGGCGGCCATTACAGATAACATTACAAGATATGGCTACTGTTATGACTGAAGTTTTGGCTAAATTACCAGAACTAAGAGGCAAGCGTGATCACTCTGGGGTGAGAACAGAGTGCGCTGATAATACTAGGGCCATGTCTGATACTGCGTCACAGCTTGCAGAGCATGAGGACGGAGAGCTTCATTCTGTGGGTGACGGTTCTGATCCAAACAGATTGGATTCAGATATTTCAAATTTTAAATTTAAATTGGAGAACCTCCGTGTATTACTAGGGGAGGTTTTAGCGGCTCTGAATGATTGTAACACAGTTGCAATACCAGAGAAAATGTGTAGGTTGGATAAATATTTTGCGGTACCGGCGAGTACTGATGTTTTTCCTATACCTAAGAGACTTACTGAAATTGTTACTAAGGAGTGGGATAGACCCGGTGTGCCGTTCTCACCCCCTCCAATATTTAGAAAAATGTTTCCAATAGACGCCACCACACGGGACTTATGGCAAACGGTCCCTAAGGTGGAGGGAGCAGTTTCTACCTTAGCTAAGCGTACCACTATCCCGGTTGAGGATAGCTGTGCTTTTTCAGATCCAATGGATAAAAAACTAGAGGGTTACCTTAAGAAAATGTTTGTTCAACAAGGTTTTATATTGCAACCCCTTGCATGCATCGCGCCGGTCACGGCTGCTGCAGCATTCTGGATTGAATCTCTGGAAGAGAACATTAGTTCAGCTACGCTGGACGAGATTACGGACAGGTTTAGAGTCCTTAAACTAGCTAATTCTTTCATTTCGGAAGCCGTAGTACATTTAACCAAACTTACGGCTAAGAATTCAGGATTCGCCATTCAGGCACGCAGAGCACTGTGGCTAAAATCCTGGTCAGCTGATGTTACTTCTAAATCTAAATTGCTTAATATACCTTTCAAGGGGCAGACCTTATTCGGGCCCGGGTTGAAGGAGATTATCGCTGACATTACAGGAGGTAAAGGCCATGCCCTGCCTCAGGACAAAGCCAAAGCTAAGACTAGACAGTCTAATTTTCGTTCCTTTCGTAATTTCAAAGCAGGAGCAGCATCAACTTCCTCTGCACCAAAACAGGAAGGAGCTGTTGCTCGTTACAGACAAGGCTGGAGACCTAATCAGTCCTGGAACAAGGGCAAGCAGGCCAGGAAACCTGCTGCTGCCCCTAAGACAGCATGAATCGAGGGCCCCCGATCCGGGACCGGATCTGGTGGGGGGCAGACTTTCTCTCTTCGCCCAGGCTTGGGCAAGAGATGTTCAGGATCCCTGGGCGCTAGAGATCATATCTCAGGGATACCTTCTGGACTTCAAATTCTCTCCCCCAAGAGGGAGATTTCATCTGTCAAGGTTGTCAACAAACCAAATAAAGAAAGAGGCGTTTCTACGCTGCGTACAAGATCTTTTATTAATGGGAGTGATCCATCCGGTTCCGCGGTCGGAACAAGGACAAGGGTTTTACTCAAATCTGTTTGTAGTTCCCAAAAAAGAGGGAACTTTCAGGCCAATCTTGGATTTAAAGATCCTAAACAAATTCCTAAGAGTTCCATCGTTCAAAATGGAAACTATTCGGACAATTTTACCCATGATCCAAAAAGGTCAGTACATGACCACAGTGGATTTAAAGGATGCTTACCTTCACATACCGATTCACAAGGATCATTACCGGTATCTAAGGTTTGCCTTTCTAGACAGGCATTACCAATTTGTAGCTCTTCCATTCGGATTGGCTACGGCTCCAAGAATCTTCACAAAGGTTCTGGGTACTCTTCTAGCGGTCCTAAGACCGCGAGGAATTTCGGTAGCTCCATACCTGGACGACATTCTGATACAAGCTCCAAGCTTTCAAACTGCCAAGTCTCATACAGAGTTAGTACTGGCATTTCTAAGGTCGCATGGATGGAAGGTGAACGAAAAGAAGAGTTCTCTCTTTCCACTCACAAGAGTTCCCTTCTTGGGGACTCTGATAGATTCTGTAGAAATGAAGATTTACCTGACAGAAGACAGGTTAACAAAGCTTCAAAATGTATGCCGTGTCCTTCATTCCATTCAACACCCGTCAGTAGCTCAATGCATGGAGGTGATCGGCTTAATGGTAGCGGCAATGGACATAGTACCTTTTGCTCGCCTACATCTCAGACCTCTGCAATTGTGCATGCTAAGACAGTGGAATGGGGATTACTCAGATTTGTCCCCTACTCTGAATCTGGATCAAGAGACCAGAAATTCTCTTCTATGGTGGCTTTATCGGCCACATCTATCCAGGGGGATGCCATTCAGCAGGCCAGACTGGACAATTGTAACAACAGACGCCAGCCTACTAGGTTGGGGCGCTGTCTGGAATTCTCTGAAGGCTCAGGGTTTATGGAATCAGGAGGAGAGCCTCCTTCCAATAAACATTCTGGAATTGAGAGCAGTTCTCAATGCCCTTCTGGCTTGGCCCCAGTTAACAACTCGGGGGTTCATCAGGTTTCAGTCGGACAACATCACGACTGTAGCTTACATCAACCATCAGGGAGGGACAAGGAGCTCCCTAGCAATGATGGAAGTATCAAAGATAATTCGCTGGGCAGAGTCTCACTCTTGCCACCTGTCAGCAATCCACATCCCGGGAGTGGAGAACTGGGAGGCGGATTTCTTGAGTCGTCAGACTTTTCATCCGGGGGAGTGGGAACTTCATCCGGAGGTCTTTGCCCAAATACTTCGACGTTGGGGCAAACCAGAGATAGATCTCATGGCGTCTCGTCAGAACGCCAAACTTCCTCGCTACGGGTCCAGATCCAGGGATCCGGGAGCGGTTCTGATAGATGCTTTGACAGCACCTTGGACCTTCGGGATGGCTTATGTGTTTCCACCCTTCCCGATGCTTCCTCGATTGATTGCCAGAATCAAACAGGAGAGAGCATCAGTGATTCTAATAGCGCCTGCATGGCCACGCAGGACTTGGTATGCAGATCTAGTGGACATGTCATCCTGTCCACCTTGGTCTCTACCTCTAAAACAGGACCTTCTGATTCAGGGTCCATTCAAACATCAAATTCTAACTTCTCTGAAGCTGACTGCTTGGAAATTGAACGTTTGATTTTATCAAAACGTGGTTTTTCTGAGTCGGTTATTGATACCCTGATACAGGCTAGGAAGCCTGTTACCAGAAGGATTTACCATAAGATATGGCGTAAATACCTATCCTGGTGCGAATCCAAAGGTTACTCTTGGAGTAAGGTTAGGATTCCTAGGATATTGTCCTTTCTACAAGAAGGTTTAGAAAAGGGTTTATCGGCTAGTTCATTAAAGGGACAGATCTCAGCTCTGTCCATTTTGTTGCACAAGCGTCTGTCAGAAATTCCAGACGTCCAGGCTTTTTGTCAAGCTTTAGCTAGGATCAAGCCTGTGTTTAAAACTGTTGCTCCGCCATGGAGTTTAAACCTGGTTCTTAACGTTTTACAAGGAGTTCCGTTTGAACCCCTTCATTCCATTGATATAAAGTTGTTATCTTGGAAAGTTCTATTTTTAACGGCTATTTCTTCGGCTCGGAGAGTCTCTGAGTTATCAGCCCTACATTGTGATTCTCCTTATTTGATTTTTCATTCAGATAAGGTAGTTCTGCGTACAAAACCTGGGTTCTTACCTAAGGTAGTCACTAACAGGAACATCAATCAAGAGATCGTTGTTCCTTCTTTGTGCCCGAATCCTTCTTCAAAGAAGGAACGTCTTCTGCACAATCTGGATGTAGTTCGTGCCCTCAAGTTCTATTTGCAGGCAACTAAGGAATTTCGACAAACGTCTTCCCTGTTTGTCGTGTACTCTGGTCAGAGGAGAGGTCTAAAGGCTTCGGCTACCTCTCTTTCCTTCTGGCTTCGTAGCATAATTCGTTTAGCCTATGAGACTGCTGGACAGCAGCCTCCTGAAAGAATTACAGCTCATTCTACTAGAGCTGTGGCTTCCACTTGGGCCTTTAAGAATGAGGCCTCTGTTGAACAGATTTGCAAGGCTGCAACTTGGTCTTCGCTCCATACTTTTTCAAAATTTTACAAATTTGACACTTTTGCTTCTTCGGAGGCTATTTTTGGGAGAAAGGTTCTTCAGGCAGTGGTTCCTTCTGTATAATGAGCCTGCCTAGCCCTCCCGTCATCCGTGTACTTTTGCTTTGGTATTGGTATCCCAGAAGTAATGATGACCCGTGGACTGATCACACATAACAGAAGAAAACATAATTTATGCTTACCTGATAAATTCCTTTCTTCTGTTGTGTGATCAGTCCACGGCCCGCCCTGTTTTTTAAGGCAGGTAAATATTTTTTAAATTATACTACAGTCACCACTTCACCCTTGGTTTCTCCTTTCTCGTTGGTCCTTGGTCGAATGACTGGGAGTGACGTAGAGGGGAGGAGCTATATGCAGCTCTGCTGGGTGAATCCTCTTGCATTTCCTGTTGGGGAGGAGTTATATCCCAGAAGTAATGATGACCCGTGGACTGATCACACAACAGAAGAAAGGAATTTATCAGGTAAGCATAAATTATGTTTTTTGAATAAGTAACAGATATTTCTCCTGTTAAGTGTAGTCAGTCCACGGGTCATCCATTACTTATGGGATTATATCTCCTCCCTAACAGGAAGTGCAAGAGGATCACCCAAGCAGAGCTGCTATATAGCTCCTCCCCTCTACGTCATACCCAGTCATTCTCTTGCACCTAACTAATAGATAGGACGTGTGAGAGGACTGTGGTTGTTAAAACTTTATGGGCATGATTTTTACCACATGGCTGTCGTTTGTTTCTGAATAAAATCAGTTTACTGAGCTTCCCCACTGTTGTAATATGAGTGGGAGGGGCCTATTTTAGCGCTTTATTGCGCAGTAAAAATTTAGTCACAGTCTTCCTATTCCTTCCTCCATGATCCAGGACGTCTCTACAGAGCTCAGGGGTCTCCAAAACTAGTTTTGAGTGAGGTAATCACTCACAGCAGACCTGTGAGAGTGTGTTTTGACTGTGATAAAAATGTTAATATTAAATTGTTATCCGATTTTGGGTATTAAGGGGTTAATCATCCATTTGCTGGTGGGTGCAATCCTTTGCTAACTTAATACATTTACTGTGAAAATTTGGTTGCTATAACTAATTTGGTTCATTGTTATTTCAACTGTGATAGTTTTTTGTGCTTCTTAAAGGCACAGTAGCGTTTTTTATATTGCTTGTAAATTTATTTGAAAAGTATTTTCCAAGCTTGCTAGTCTCATTGCTAGTCTGTTTAAACATGTCTGACACAGATGAATCTCTTTGTTCACTATGTTTAAAGGCCAATGTGGAGCCCAATAGAAATTTGTGTACTAATTTCATTGATGCTACTTTAAATAAAAGCCAATCTGTACATGTAAAGAAAATTTCACCAGACAACGAGGGGGAAGTTATGCCGACTAACTCTCCTCACGTGTCAGTACCTTCGCCTCCCGCTCAGGAGGTGCGTGATATTGTGGCGCCAAGTACATCAGGGCGGCCCTTACAAATCACTTTGCAAGACATGGCTAATGTTATGACTGAAGTACTATCTAAATTGCCAGAATTTAGGGGTAAACGCGATCACTCTGGGGTAAGAACAGAGTGCGCTGATAATAATAGAGCCATGTCTGATACTGCGTCACAATTTGCAGAACATGAGGACGGAGAGCTTCATTCTGTGGGTGACGGATCTGATCCAAGTAAACTGGACTCAGACATTTCAAATTTTAAATTTAAACTTGAGAACCTCCGTGTATTACTAGGGGAGGTATTAGCGGCTCTGAATGATTGTAACACGGTTGCAATTCCAGAGAAAATATGTAGGCTGGATAAATATTTTGCGGTACCGGCGTGTACTGACGTTTTTCCTATACCTAAAAGGCTTACAGAAATTGTTAACAAGGAGTGGGATAGACCCAGTGTGCCTTTTTCACCCCCTCCTATATTTAGAAAAATGTTTCCAATAGACGCCACCACACGGGACTTATGGCAAACGGTCCCTAAGGTGGAGGGAGCAGTTTCTACTCTGGCTAAGCGCACCACTATCCCGGTGGAGGATAGCTGTGCTTTTTCAGACCCAATGGATAAAAAGTTAGAGGGTTACCTTAAGAAAATGTTTGTTCAGCAAGGTTTTATATTACAACCCCTTGCATGCATTGCGCCTGTCACGGCTGCGGCGGCATTCTGGTTTGAGTCTCTGGAAGAGACCCTTAGCACAGCTCCATTGGATGAGATTATAGACAAGCTTAAAGTCCTTAAGCTAGCTAATTAATTTATTTCTGATGCCGTAGTACACTTAACTAAACTTACGGCTAAGAACTCCGGATTCGCCATTCAAGCGCGTAGAGCGCTGTGGCTTAAATCCTGGTCAGCCGATGTGACTTCTAAATCTAAATTGCTTAACATCCCTTTCAAAGGGCAGACATTATTCGGGCCCGGTTTGAAAGAAATTATCGCTGACATTACTGGAGGTAAGGGCCATGCCCTGCCTCAAGACAGGGCCAAACCAAGGGCTAAACAGTCTAATTTTCGTGCCTTTCGTAACTTCAAGGCAGGAGCAGCATCAACTTCCTCCGCTCCAAGACAGGAAGGAACTGTTGCTCGCTACAGACAGGGCTGGAAACCTAACCAGTACTGGAACAAGTGCAAGCAGGCCAGAAAACCTGCTGCTGCCCCTAAGACAGCATGAAGTGAGGGCCCCCGATCCGGAAACGGATCTAGTGGGGGGCAGACTTTCTCTCTTCGCCCAGGCTTGGGCAAGAGATGTCCAGGATCCCTGGGCGTTAGAGATCATATCTCAGGGATATCTTCTGGACTTCAAAGCTTCTCCTCCAAAAGGGAGATTTCATCTTTCAAGGTTGTCAGCAAACCAGATAAAGAAAGAGGCGTTTCTACGCTGTGTACAAGACCTTTTACTAATGGGAGTGATCCACCCAGTTCCGCGGTCGAAACACGGACAAGGGTTTTACTCAAATCTGTTTGTGGTTCCCAAAAAAGAGGGAACCTTCAGACCAATCTTGGACTTAAAGATCCTAAACAAATTCCTAAGAGTTCCATCGTTCAAAATGGAAACTATTCGGACCATCTTACCTATGATCCAAGAGGGTCAGTACATGACCACAGTGGATTTAAAGGATGCCTACCTTCACATACCGATTCACAAGGATCATTACCGGTATCTAAGGTTTGCCTTCCTAAACAGGCATTACCAGTTTGTAGCTCTTCCCTTCGGGTTAGCTACAGCTCCAAGAATCTTTACAAAGGTTCTGGGCTCTCTTCTGGCGGTACTAAGACCGCGAGGAATAGCGGTAGCTCCGTACCTAGACGACATTCTGATACAAGCGTCAAGTTTCCAAACTGCCAAGTCTCATACAGAGTTAGTTCTGGCATTTCTAAGGTCGCATGGGTGGAAGGTGAACGTAGAAAAGAGTTCTCTATTGCCACTCACAAGAGTTCCCTTCTTAGGGACTCTTATAGATTCTGTAAAAATGAAAATTTACCTGACAGAGGACAGGTTATCAAAACTTCTAAATGCTTGCCGTGTCCTTCATTCCATTCAACACCCGTCAGTGGCTCAATGCATGGAGGTAATCGGCTTAATGGTAGCGGCAATGGACATAGTACCTTTTGCACGCCTGCATCTCAGACCGCTGCAATTGTGCATGCTAAGTCAGTGGAATGGGGATTACTCAGATTTGTCCCCTATGCTAAATCTGGATCAAGAGACCAGAGATTCTCTTCTATGGTGGCTTTCTCGGCCACATCTGTCCAGGGGGATGCCCTTCAGCAGGCCAGATTGGACGATTGTAACAACAGACGCCAGCCTGCTAGGTTGGGGCGCTGTCTGGAATTCCCTGAAGGCTCAGGGATCATGGACTCAGGAGGAGAGACTCCTTCCAATAAACATTCTGGAATTAAGAGCAGTTTTCAATGCTCTTCTGGCTTGGCCTCAGTTAGCAACTCTGAGGTTCATCAGGTTTCAGTCGGACAACATCACGACTGTGGCTTACATCAACCATCAGGGAGGGACAAGGAGTTCCCTAGCGATGATGGAAGTCTCAAAGATAATTCGCTGGGCAGAGTCTCACTCTTGCCACCTGTCAGTGATCCACATCCCAGGCGTGGAGAACTGGGAGGCGGATTTCCTAAGTCGCCAGACTTTTCATCCAGGGGAGTGGGAACTTCATCCGGAGGTGTTTGCCCAACTGCTTCATCATTGGGGCAAACCAGATCTGGATCTCATGGCGTCTCGCCAGAACGCCAAGCTTCCTTGTTACGGATCCAGGTCCAGGGACCCGGGAGCGGTACTGATAGATGCTCTGACAGCACCTTGGGTTTTCAACATGGCTTATGTGTTCCCACCCTTCCCGATGCTTCCTCGATTGATTGCCAGGATCAAACAGGAGAGAGCATCGATGATTCTAATAGCGCCTGCGTGGCCACGCAGGACCTGGTATGCAGATCTAGTGGACATGTCGTCCTGTCCACCATGGTCTCTGCCTCTGAGACAGGACCTTCTGATTCAGGGTCCTTTCAAACATCCAAATCTAATTTCTCTGAGGCTGACTGCATGGAGATTGAACGCTTGATTCTATCAAAGCGGGGATTCTCGGAGTCAGTGATTGATACCTTAATACAGGCTAGGAAACCTGTTACCAGGAAAATTTACCATAAAATATGGCGTAAATACTTATATTGGTGCGAATCCAAGAGTTACTCATGGAGTAAGGTTAGGATTCCTAGGATATTGTCTTTTCTACAAGAAGGTTTAGAAAAGGGCTTATCTGCTAGTTCGTTAAAGGGACAGATCTCAGCTCTGTCTATCCTTTTACACAAACGTCTGTCAGAAGTTCCAGACGTTCAGGTTTTTTGTCAGGCTTTGGCTAGGATTAAGCCTGTGTTTAAGACTGTTGCTCCGCCGTGGAGCTTAAACTTAGTTCTTAACGTTCTGCAAGGTGTTCCGTTTGAACCCCTTCATTCCATTGATATCAAGCTGTTATCTTGGAAAGTTCTGTTTTTAATGGCTATTTCCTCGGCTCGAAGAGTCTCTGAGTTATCGGCCTTACATTGTGATTCTCCTTATCTGATTTTTCATTCAGACAAGGTAGTTCTGCGTACTAAACCTGGGTTCTTACCTAAGGTAGTCACTAACAAGAATATCAATCAAGAGATTGTTGTTCCATCATTGTGCCCTAACCCTTCTTCAAAGTGTCAGGGAACATCACTTATTTGTGTTGCACACTTTACCTATGTACTTATTTCACACCACTTGTAATTTTGCTAACATTATTTTGCTAACATAAGTTTCTGTCTGTTCTGCCTGTGTTCCACACCTGCTTCCTGTAGCCTAACCACAACGCTCAGAGCTAAGTTCCATGACCCATATACTGCCTACATGATTTCCTGTAAGCTGCAAAATACATTTTTTTTCTCCTCCTCTTCATGTCTGTCTTTTTTTTCATATATGTTATGTTGCATGCCAATAAGGCCAGTAGGAAATATATTACTGTGTTAGGCTTGGCCAATAAGATGATGCTACGCACCAGAAATGCCCACGTGTGCCCAAATGTATCCACGTCTATATATTGTGCTTTTGGGTCCACAATAAACGAAACATTTGCTAATGATAACCTGCCTGTGTGTGTTATTTTGGTAATTGTTTCCCAGACGTCTGAGAAGGTCACTGTTTTTCTCCAAGACTCATCTTCCAATATTGTCCCGGGAAAATTCCTAACACAAAGAAGGAACGACTTCTGCACAATCTGGACGTCGTCCGTGCCCTGAAATTTTATTTGCAGGCAACTAAGGATTTTCGTCAAACTTCTTCCCTCTTTGTCGTTTATTCTGGACAGAGGAGAGGTCAGAAAGCTTCGGCTACCTCTCTCTCTTTTTGGCTTCGTAGCATAATACGTTTAGCCTATGAGACTGCTGGACAGCAGCCTCCTGAAAGGATTACAGCTCATTCTACTAGAGCTGTGGCTTCCACTTGGGCCTTTAAGAATGAGGCCTCTGTTGAACAGATTTGCAAGGCTGCAACTTGGTCTTCACTTCACACTTTTTCGAAATTTTACAAATTTGACACTTTTGCTTCTTCGGAGGCTGTTTTTGGGAGAAAGGTTCTACAGGCAGTGGTTCCTTCCGTGTAAAGATCCTGCCTGTCCCACCCGTCATCCGTGTACTTTAGCTTTGGTATTGGTATCCCATAAGTAATGGATGACCAGTGGACTGACTACACTTAACAGGAGAAAACATAATTTATGCTTACCTGATAAATTCCTTTCTCCTGTAGTGTAGTCAGTCCACGGCCCTGTTTTTTACGGCAGGTCTAAATTTTAAATTAAACTCCAGTCACCACTGCACCCTATAGTTTCTCCTTTCTCGTTTGGTTTCGGTCGAATGACTGGGTATGACGTAGAGGGGAGGAGCTATATAGCGGCTCTGCTTGGGTGATCCTCTTGCACTTCCTGTTAGGGAGGAGATATAATCCCATAAGTAATGGATGACCCGTGGACTGATTACACTACAGGAGAAAGGAATTTATCAGGTAAGCATAAATTATGTTTTTCAAAGGGTTAATAACCATTGGGCAAGGCTAAAAACAATAGCATGGCATGGAGGGGGATCTACCCTGTAGATATTCATAGTGAAATCAGTAGCCCAATGGTTATTAACCCTTTGAAAATATCTGTTACTTATTCAAAATTGAGAATTATGTCACCTATGCCAGGGTTGGCATCAATTTCTGTGCCCAAAACACCATTGGGCCAGGCTAAAAACAATTGCATGGCATGGAGGGGGATCTACCCTGTATATATTCATAGTGAAAATCAGTGGCCCAATGGTTATTAACCCTTTGAAAATATGTTACTTATTCAAAAATGAGACTTAGAGCACCTATGCCAGGGTTGGCATCAATTTATGTGCCCAAAACACCATTGGGCCAGGCTAAAAACAATTGCATGGCATGGAGGGGGATCTACCCTGTATATATTCATAGGGAAAATCTGTGGCCCAATGGTAATTAACCCTTTGAAAATATATGTTACTTATTCAAAAATGAGACTTAGAGCACCTATGCCAGGGTTGGCATCAATTTCTGTGTCAAAAACACCATTGGGCCAGGCTAAAAACAATTGCATGGCATGGAGGGGGATCTACCTACCCTGTATATATTCATAGTGAAATCAGTGGCCCAATGGTTATTAACCCTTTGAAAATATATGTTATTTATTCAAAATAGTAATATTTGTAGTGGTGCCAACGTATGCCCTTTTTTCAAGTTTGTATATCTAATTGTTATATAAAGAGATTCCACCTCTGTGTAACTGCATTATATGAATCATATTATTATTTTAATAAAACCTATGTTTTTATTTTAAAGAAAATTTAAAGCAGTCTGACAAAAAAATTGAATAAGAAACCAACTTCCATGAATAAGAAACAGAATTTCACGAATAAGAAACAGCTTGAATAAGAAACCAACTTCCTTGTGACTGAGCCTGCTGGGGCCCTGGGCCAATCTTTAATTTTAGGCGGCAGTGGCACTAAGTTGAAGTTAGATAACTTGAGTTGAAGTTGAACTTGATATATATTTATTACAACAAACTTGCAGCCTCGCTGCCTCTATAGTCAAGGGAAGTGAGTGACTTGACTATTTTGGCAGCGAGGCTGTAAGTTCGTTGTAATAAATTATCAAGTTCAACTTCAACTCAAGTTATCTAACTTCAACTTAGTGCCGCCTAAAATAAAAGATTGGCCCAGGGCCCCAGCAGGCTCAGTCACTATAAAAGCTGTAGCGCCTGTTTTTTTAAGTCATCAACAGTAGTCTGTTAACAACACAATCGAACACAACAACAACACCAGAACAGTCAACTTACTGTAACTTACATTACAAGTAAAGTACGCGTACTACTAAATAGAACTACTACAGACAGTCTGTCTCTGTCTCACACTGCCGCCAGGCTGAGGCCCGCCACCGCCACTGACACCTACCTAAAAGATGCGCCAATTGCCAAATATAGATAACAACAAGAAGTAGTCTTAAAGTTCTACGCTCCGGTTGCTGACTGACTTCGTTCAGTACTGTTGTAGTGTAGTAGTAAGAGAGAGCAGACTCGACTGACACCCACCACGCCTGACTCTCTGTGCCGTTGAGCTGCTCTGACACGTGACCGCACGCGGAAGGATCTATTTCATTCCCGCCCGGCACTCAGAGACAGCCAGCCCCAGTCAGATTCAGATGAGTTCTGAATTCTGAATCTGATTGGCTGAGAGTGAGTCAGACTAGTAGTGAGACTGAGAGGCGGCCAGGACGGAGGCTAGCCTCCTGTGGAAGCGTATGGGGCGCATTGGAGAGCACTGCATTAGCACCTTTTCTCCTCTTGGTGGCAGTCTCTCAGCGTCCCATACACTTCCACAGTAGTCAATACATTCATATTGCGCAATGCAAGGACAGCCGGCTGTCCTTGTCTTGCGCAATATGAATGTATTGATGTAATAAGTTATTACTGTCGGTTTTAATAAAATTCACAGTGTTGACAATTTGGTGGAGGGGTGGGGGGGTCACCTTATTTTATAAAAAAAAAAATATGAAAAAAAAAAAAATTCTAATTTTTTTATTTCTCCAACATTGGTGTGTCCGGTCCACGGCGTCATCCTTACTTGTGGGAATATCTCTTCCCCAACAGGAAATGGCAAAGAGTCCCAGCAAAGCTGGCCATATAGTCCCTCCTAGGCTCCGCCCACCCCAGTCATTCTCTTTGTCGTTGCACAGGCAACATCTCCACTGAGATGGTTAAGAGTATGTGGTGTTTAGTTGTAGTTTTTTTTTTTATTCTACTATCAAGAGTTTGTTATTTTAAAATAGTGCTGGTATGTACTATTTACTCTGAAACAGAAAAAGATGAAGATTTCTGTTTGTGAGAGGAAGATGATTTTAGCAGACAGTAACTAAAATCGATTGCTGTTTCCACATAGGACTGTTGAGATGAAGTAACTTCAGTTGGGGGAAACAGTTAGCAGATTTTTCTGCTTAAGGTATGACTAGCCATATTTCTAACAAGACTGTGTAATGCTGGAAGGCTGTCATTTCCCCTCATGCGGACCGGTAAGCCATTTTCTTACAGAAAACAGAATAAAGGGCTTAATATGGGCTATAAAACTGGTAGACACTTTTATGGGCTAAATCGATTGCTTTATTTGGACATTTTATACATGTTTATGCTGATAATTCACACTTATAAACTTGGGGAACGTTTTTTAACGTCAGGCACTATGTTAGACACCTTTTCCAGTCAGGAAGGGCCTTCCCAGTTGTAGGCTGAGCCTCATTTTCGCGCCATTACTGCGCAGTTGTTTTTGAGTGCAAGACATGCAGATGCATGTGTGAGGACCTGAAAGTAGTTGGAAAAGTTCCTAGAAGGCGTCATTTGGTATCGTATTCCCCTCTGGGCTTGGTAAAGTCACAGCTAAGGCTGTAGCTGGGACTGTATAGGGGTTAAATCTGTAACCGGCTCCGTTTCGTTATTTTAAGGGTTAAAGCTCTGAAAATTGGTGTGCAATACTTTTAATGCTTTAAGACACTGTGGTGAAATTTTGGTAAATTTTGAACAATTCCTTCATATATTTTCACATATTCAATAATAAAGTGTGCTCTGTTTAAAATTTAAGAGACAGTAACGGTTTTGTTTTAAAACGGTTTTTGTGCTTTATTGACAAGTTTAAGCCTGTTTAACATGTCTGTGCCTTCAGATAAGCTATGTTCTATATGTATGAAAGCCAATGTGTCTCCCCCTTCAAAATTGTGTGATAATTGTGCCATAGCGTCCAAACAAAGTAAGGACATTACTGCCACAAATAATGAAATTGCCCAAGATGATTCCTCAGATGAAGGGAGTAGACATGGTTCTACATCATCTCCTTCTGTGTCTACGCCAGTTTTGCCCACGCAGGAGGCCCCTAGTACTTCTAGCGCGCCAATGCTTATTACCATGCAACAATTGACAGCTGTAATGTATAACTCCATAGCAAATATTTTATCCAAAATGCCTGCATATCAGAGAGAGCGCGATTGCTCTGTTTTAAACACTGAAGAGCAGGAGGGCGCTGATGATAATTGTTCTGTCATACCCTCACACCAATCTGAAGGAGCCATGAGGGAGGTTTTGTCAGATGTTGTGACATTTAAATTTAAATTAGAACATCTCCGCGCACTGCTTAAGGAGGTGTTATCTATTCTGGATGATTGTGACAACTTGGTCATTCCAGAAAAATTATGCAAGATGGACAAGTTCCTAGAGGTTCCGGTGCACCCCGACGCTTTTCCTATACCCAAGCGGGTGGCGGACATAGTGAATAAGGAGTGGGAGAAGCCCGGCATACCTTTTGTTCCCCCTCCTATATTTAAGAAATTATTTCCTATGGTCGACCCCAGAAAGGAGTTATGGCAGACAGTCCCTAAGGTCGAGGGGGCAGTTTCTACTCTAAACAAGCGCACTACTATTCCTATCGAAGATAGTTGTGCTTTCAAAGATCCTATGGATAAAAAATTGGAAGGTTTGCTTAAAAAGATTTTTGTACAGCAAGGTTACCTTCTACAACCCATTTCGTGCATTGTTCCTGTCACTACAGCAGCGTGGTTCTGGTTCGAGGAACTAGAAAAGTCGCTCAGTAGAGAGACTCCATATGAGGAGGTTATGGACAGAGTTCACGCACTTAAGTTGGCTAACTCTTTTATTTTAGATGCCGCTTTGCAATTAGCTAGATTAGCGGCGAAAAATTCAGGGTTTGCAATTGTGGCGCGCAGAGCGCTTTGGCTAAAGTCTTGGTCAGCGGATGTATCATCCAAGACAAAATTGCTTAACATCCCCTTCAAGGGTAAAACTCTCTTTGGACCAGAATTGAAAGAGATTATCTCAGACATCACTGGGGGAAAGGGCCACGCCCTCCCACAAGATAGGCCTTTCAAGGCCAAGAATAAGTCTAATTTTCGTTCCTTTCGTAATTTCAGGAACGGACCGGCCTCTAATTCTGCATCCTCTAAGCAAGAGGGTAATGCCTCACAGTCCAAACCAGCCTGGAAACCGATGCAAGGCTGGAACAAGGGTAAGCAGACCAAGAAGCCTGCTACCGCTAACAAAACAGCATGAAGGAGTAGCCCCCAATCCGGGACCGGATCTAGTGGGGGGCAGACTCTCTCTCTTTGCTCAGGCTTGGGCAAGAGATGTTCAGGATCCCTGGACGCTAGAAATAGTTTCTCAGGGTTATCTTCTGGAATTCAAGGAACTACCCCCAAGGGGAAGGTTCCACATGTCTCACTTATCCTCAAACCAAATAACGAGACAGGCGTTCTTACATTGTGTAGAAGACCTGCTAAAGATGGGAGTGATACACCCAGTTCCAATGACGGAACAAGGAATGGGATTTTACTCAAATCTGTTCGTAGTTCCCAAAAAAGAGGGAACCTTCAGACCAATTCTGGATTTAAAGATCCTAAACAAATTTCTCAGGGTACCATCGTTCAAAATGGAAACCATTCGAACGATTCTACCCACTATCCTCCAGGAAGGTCAATTTATGACTACCGTGGATCTAAAGGATGCGTACCTACATATTCCTATCCACAAAGAACATCATCAGTTCCTAAGGTTCGCCTTTCTGGACAAACATTACCAGTTTGTGGCCCTCCCATTCGGATTAGCCACTGCTCCAAGGATTTTCACAAAGGTACTCGGGTCCCTTCTAGCGGTTCTAAGACCGAGGGGCATTGCAGTAGTACCATACATGGACGACATTCTAATACAAGCGTCGTCCCTGTCAAAAGCAAAGGCTCATACAGACATCGTTCTGGCCTTTCTCAGATCTCACGGACGGAAGGTGAACATAGAAAAAAGTTCTCTGTCTCCGTCAACAAGAGTTCCCTTCCTGGGAACAATAATAGATTCCTTAGAAATGAGGATCTTTCTGACAGATGTCAGAAAGTCAAAACTTCTAAGCGCTTGTCAAGTTCTTCATTCTGTTCCACGTCCTTCCATAGCTCAGTGCATGGAAGTAGTAGGGTTGATGGTTGCAGCAATGGACATAGTTCCTTTTGCGCGAATTCATCTAAGACCATTACAACTGTGCATGCTGAAACAGTGGAATGGGGACTATACAGACTTGTCTCCAGTGATTCAAGTACATCAGAAGACCTGAGATTCACTCCATTGGTGGATATCCCTGGACCACCTATCCCAGGGAATGAGCTTCCGCAGACCAGAGTGGCTCATTGTCACGACCGACGCCAGTCTAGTGGGCTGGGGTGCGGTCTGGGAATCCCTGAAAGCTCAGGGACTATGGTCTCGGGAAGAGTCTCTTCTCCCGATAAACATTCTGGAACTAAGAGCGATATTCAATGCTCTCAGGGCTTGGCCTCAGCTTGCAAAGGCCAGATTCATAAGATTCCAATCAGACAACATGACGACTGTTGCGTATATCAATCATCAGGGGGGAACAAGGAGTTCCCTGGCGATGAAAGAAGTAACCAAAATAATACAATGGGCGGAGAATCACTCCTGCCATCTATCTGCGATCCACATCCCAGGTGTGGAAAACTGGGAAGCGGATTATCTGAGTCGTCAGACATTCCATCCGGGGGAGTGGGAACTCCACCCGGAGATTTTTGCCCAGTTGACTCAATTATGGGGCATTCCAGACATGGATCTGATCGCGTCTCGTCAGAACTTCAAGGTTCCTTGCTACGGGTCCAGATCCAGGGATCCCAAGGCGACTCTAGTGGATGCACTAGTAGCGCCTTGGACCTTCAACCTAGCTTATGTGTTCCCACCGTTTCCTCTCATTCCCAGGCTGGTAGCCAGGATCAAACAGGAGAGGGTCTCGGTGATCTTGATAGCTCCTGCGTGGCCACGCAGGACTTGGTATGCAGACCTGGTGAATATGTCATCGGTTCCACCATGGAAGCTACCTTTGAGACAGGACCTTCTTGTTCAGGGTCCATTCGAACATCCAAATCTGGTCTCCCTCCAGCTGACGGCTTGGAGATTGAACACTTGATTCTGTCAAAGCGTGGGTTTTCAGATTCGGTGATTGATACTCTGGTTCAGGCCAGAAAACCGGTAACTAGAAAGATTTACCATAAAATATGGAAAATATATATCTGCTGGTGTGAATCCAAGGGATTCCCTTGGAATAAGGTAAAAATTCCTAAGATTCTTTCCTTTCTGCAAGAAGGTTTGGATAAAGGATTATCTGCGAGTTCTCTAAAGGGACAGATTTCTGCTTTATCTGTCTTACTACACAAACGACTGGCAGCTATGCCAGATGTTCAAGCATTTGTTCAGGCTCTGGCTAGGATCAAGCCTGTTTACAGACCTTTGACTCCTCCCTGGAGTTTAAATCTAGTTCTTTCAGTTCTTCAAGGGGTTCCGTTTGAACCTCTACATTCCATAGATATTAAGTTGTTATCTTGCAAAGTTTTGTTTTTGGTTGCTATTTCTTCTGCTAGAAGAGTTTCAGAGTTATCTGCTCTGCAGTGTTCTCCGCCCTATCTGGTGTTCCATGCAGATAAGGTGTTTTTGCGTACTAAGCCTGGTTTTCTTCCAAAGGTTGTTTCTAACAAAAATATTAACCAGGAGATAGTTGTACCTTCTTTGTGTCCGAATCCAGTTTCAAAGAAGGAACGTTTGTTACACAATTTGGACGTAGTCCGTGCTCTAAAATTCTATTTAAAAGCTACAAAAGATTTCAGACAAACATCTTCTCTGTTTGTCGTCTATTCTGGTAAAAGGAGAGGTCAAAAAGCGACTTCTACCTCTCTTTCCTTTTGGCTTAAAAGCATCATCTGATTGGCTTACGAGACTGCCGGACGGCAGCCTCCTGAAAGAATCACAGCTCACTCCACTAGGGCTGTGGCTTCCACATGGGCCTTCAAGAACGAGGCTTCTGTTGATCAGATATGTAAGGCAGCGACTTGGTCTTCACTGCACACTTTTGCCAAATTTTACAAATTTGATACTTTTGCTTCTTCGGAGGCTATTTTTGGGAGAAAGGTTTTGCAAGCCGTGGTGCCTTCCGTTTAGGTAACCTGATTTGCTCCCTCCCTTCATCCGTGTCCTAAAGCTTTGGTATTGGTTCCCACAAGTATGGATGACGCCGTGGACCGGACACACCAATGTTGGAGAAAACAGAATTTATGCTTACCTGATAAATTACTTTCTCCAACGGTGTGTCCGGTCCACGGCCTGCCCTGGTTTTTAATCAGGCCTGATGAATTATTTTCTCTAACTACAGTCACCACGGTACCATATGGTTTCTCCTATATTTTTCCTCCTGTCCGTCGGTCGAATGACTGGGGTGGGCGGAGCCTAGGAGGGACTATATGGCCAGCTTTGCTGGGACTCTTTGCCATTTCCTGTTGGGGAAGAGATATTCCCACAAGTAAGGATGACGCCGTGGACCGGACACACCGTTGGAGAAAGTAATTTATCAGGTAAGCATAAATTCTGTTTTTTTTATTTTAAATAAATGCTGTAATTACATAGATTGGCCAGGGGAGGCACTGCCTCACCTGCCTCCTGTGACTGCACGTCACTGGTGTGCATGGAGAAATATGAATAGTGCTGTCCAGAAACACAATGCATGTTGCCCTCTGCACGCCCTGCAGCATGCGTAACTCATAAGTGTCCAGGAAAACATGGCTGAGGTGGCAACCCTAATTGTATATAGTGGTACTGTATAGTGACACTGTTTACCCCCCCCCCCATGCTGTAGTAACAAGCTCTGTAATTTGCTGGTTCCACAAACATACACACACACATACATGCATAAATACACACCCAGTGACATACATACATACACACACACAGTCACTTACATACATACATACATACACACACACACACACACACAGTCACATACACACACACACACACAGTCACTTACACACACACATACATACACACACACACATAAACACCAATGGGTATAACAGAAACACTAACTCCTGTAGTCAGAGACACTAGTGAAGCATCATGTCACACTCACATGATATCAGTGCAGGCAGTGGCAAGTCAACGATTTTATTGAAGCTGTTCCCCCAGCCTCATGGGCCCAGTCGTAGTTTAGCCCCTGTATGTATATATATATATATATATATATATATATATAATTTTGTATGCATTTATTTTATTCTAATTTTATTTATTTTTTGCTCAGCTATTGATTATTTTTATGTGAAATTTACATATTTTTTTTCTAGGCTGGTCGTCTATTGATAAGAAAGTTAATTGCAGAACAACTACAGATACCATGGGACAAAATTCTGCTGCAAAGGACAGCAAAGGGGAAACCTTTCCTTGCGGGTGATATTTCTGCTCAGCATCAGACCTATAACTTTAATGTTTCTCATCAAGGAGATTATGCTGTACTTGCAGCTGAGCCTGAACGCCAGGTTGGAATTGACATAATGAAAACTGATCTGCCAGGTACACACTAATATCCATTGTTATCATCCATTGTTTAAAAAAAATAAATGACACATTCTGATTCTAAGTGATAAAGTGTTTCTTTAAAATATGACACAAAACAAAAAGGCGTCCTGGTAGTGTAATACGGACTCTATAAATGTGTGAATGTGGGAAGAATCAAACAAAATTAAATATACTCATTCATTTTGATTCCTCACACATCGATACAGACCATATTACACTATTTGAGCGCCCTCTATTTGAGTTGCATTTTCAGAATTATTCCTTGCAAACCAGAGGATTTTGAAGAGGACCAGAGCTGATGTCAAGCATTATTGGAAGTTTTCCTATATATCATTTGTGCTCTGACACTGTCCATTTGGTAATTTTATTGTAGGGAATTTTATCATTTATACAAAAAAGTTGTTAAAGGGACAGTCTAGGCCAAAATAAACTTTCATGATTCAGATAGAGCATGTAATTTTAAACAATTTTCCAATTTACTTTTATCACCAATTTTGCTTTGTTCTCTTGGTATTCTTAGTTGAAAGCTTAACCTAGGAGGTTCATATGCTAATTTCTTAGACCTTGAAGCCCACCTCTTTCAGATTGCATTTTAACAGTTTTTCACCACTAGAGGGTGTTAGTTCACATATTTCATATAGATAACACTGTGCTCGTGCACGTGAAGTAATCTGGGAGCAGGCACTGATTGGCTAGACTGCAAGTCTGTCAAAAGAACTGAAAAAAGGGGCAGTTTGCAGAGGCTTAGATACAAGATAATCACAGAGGTTAAAAGTATATTATTATAACTCTGTTGGTTATGCAAAACTGGGAAATGGGTAATAAAGGGATTATCTATCTTTTAAAACAATAACAATTCTGGTGTAGACTGTCCCGTTAAATAATTTTTGCCCTTCTTGTATTGAACATTTTACGTTTGTGAAATTCACATGTTTAGGTCATTTTTGTGATAAATTGCTTGTATTTTAGGTGAGCTATTGCTAGTTTTGGTACATTTCAGTTAATTAATTTGGTAACTATAGTTTTACATTGAATTATTATTATTATCACATAATTTATTGTGTAGTTAAAGTTTCATGGAACCCAGAATTTCTATTTTATGGTTCAGGCACAGCATACAATTTTAAACAACTTTTTAATGTACTTCTATTGTTGGATTTGCTTAATTCTATTGGTATCCTTTGTTGACGAATCAGAAATGCACTACTGGGAGGTAGCTGAACACACTGAGTAAGCAAATGACAAGAAGCATACATGTGCAGCCACCAATCAGCAGCTAGCTCCCATTAGTGCATTGATGCTCCTGAACCTATCTAGGTATGCTTTTCATTAAAGCATACCAAAAGAATGAAGCAAATTGGATAAAAGAAGTAAATTAGAAAGTAGTTTAAAACTGTATGCTTTTTCTGAATCATGAAAGTTTAATTTTGACTTACATTTATAAATCGGTCTCTTTAAGAATGAATTCATTTAAATCTTATTAGCTTTATATGTTACTGTGGTTTATAGTAAATCAGTTTAAAATAGATTTCTATGTATTCAGTTATTTTTCATTTATTTTTTCAATAAGAATAATATTGTTGCTAGTAATAAATAAATGAGGTTGGTAATTGAATAAAAGATTTACAAAAAAATATTAGTAAGCTAAATTCCAATTAGATGTAATAACTTTATAAAGATATTTTAAAGAAATCAACTCTCGTGAGTTACATATTTTTAAGAATTTAGGATTTATAATATAGAATAAAAAAACAGAATTTATGTTTACCTGATAAATTACTTTCTCCAACGGTGTGTCCGGTCCACGGCGTCATCCTTACTTGTGGGATATTCTCTTCCCCAACAGGAAATGGCAAAGAGCCCAGCAAAGCTGGTCACATGATCCCTCCTAGGCTCCGCCTACCCCAGTCATTCGACCGACGTTAAGGAGGAATATTTGCATAGGAGAAACCATATGGTACCGTGGTGACTGTAGTTAAAGAAAATAAATTATCAGACCTGATTAAAAAAACCAGGGCGGGCCGTGGACCGGACACACCGTTGGAGAAAGTAATTTATCAGGTAAACATAAATTCTGTTTTCTCCAACATAGGTGTGTCCGGTCCACGGCGTCATCCTTACTTGTGGGAACCAATACCAAAGCTTTAGGACACGGATGAAGGGAGGGAGCAAATCAGGTCACCTAAATGGAAGGCACCACGGCTTGCAAAACCTTTCTCCCAAAAATAGCCTCAGAAGAAGCAAAAGTATCAAACTTGTAAAATTTGGTAAAAGTGTGCAGTGAAGACCAAGTCGCTGCCCTACATATCTGATCAACAGAAGCCTCGTTCTTGAAGGCCCATGTGGAAGCCACAGCCCTAGTGGAATGAGCTGTGATTCTTTCGGGAGGCTGCCGTCCGGCAGTCTCGTAAGCCAATCTGATGATGCTTTTAATCCAAAAAGAGAGAGAGGTAGAAGTTGCTTTTTGACCTCTCCTTTTACCAGAATAAACAACAAACAAGGAAGATGTTTGTCTAAAATCCTTTGTAGCATCTAAATAGAATTTTAGAGCGCGAACAACATCCAAATTGTGCAACAAACGTTCCTTCTTTGAAACTGGTTTCGGACACAGAGAAGGTACGATAATCTCCTGGTTAATGTTTTTGTTAGAAACAACTTTTGGAAGAAAACCAGGTTTAGTACGTAAAACCACCTTATCTGCATGGAACACCAGATAAGGAGGAGAACACTGCAGAGCAGATAATTCTGAAACTCTTCTAGCAGAAGAAATTGCAACTAAAAACAAAACTTTCCAAGATAATAACTTAATATCAACGGAATGCAAGGGTTCAAACGGAACCCCCTGAAGAACTGAAAGAACTAAATTGAGACTCCAAGGAGGAGTCAAAGGTTTGTAAACAGGCTTAATTCTAACCAGAGCCTGAACAAAGGCTTGAACATCTGGCACAGCGGCCAGCTTTTTGTGAAGTAACACAGACAAGGCAGAAATCTGTCCCTTCAGGGAACTTGCAGATAATCCTTTTTCCAATCCTTCTTGAAGGAAGGATAGAATCCTAGGAATCTTAACCTTGTCCCAAGGGAATCCTTTAGATTCACACCAACAGATATATTTTTTCCAAATTTTGTGGTAAATCTTTCTAGTTACAGGCTTTCTGGCCTGAACAAGAGTATCGATAACAGAATCTGAGAATCCTCGCTTCGATAAGATCAAGCGTTCAATCTCCAAGCAGTCAGCTGGAGTGAAACCAGATTCGGATGTTCGAACGGACCCTGAACAAGAAGGTCTCGTCTCAAAGGTAGCTTCCAAGGAGGAGCCGATGACATATTCACCAGATCTGCGTACCAAGTCCTGCGTGGCCACGCAGGAGCTATCAAGATCACCAACGCCCTCTCCTGATTGATCCTGGCTACCAGCCTGGGGATGAGAGGAAACGGCGGGAACACATAAGCTAGTTTGAAGGTCCAAGGTGCTACTAGTGCATCCACTAGAGCCGCCTTGGGATCCCTGGATCTGCACCCGTAGCAAGGAACTTTGAAGTTCTGACGAGAGGCCATCAGATCCATGTCTGGAATGCCCCACAGCTGAGTGACTTGGGCAAAGATTTCCGGATGGAGTTCCCACTCCCCCGGATGCAATGTCTGACGACTCAGAAAATCCGCTTCCCAATTTTCCACTCCTGGGATGTGGATAGCAGACAGGTGGCAGGAGTGAGACTCCGCCCATAGAATGATTTTGGTCACTTCTTCCATCGCCAGGGAACTCCTTGTTCCCCCCTGATGGTTGATGTACGCAACAGTTGTCATGTTGTCTGATTGAAACCGTATGAACTTGGCCCTCGCAAGCTGAGGCCAAGCCTTGAGAGCATTGAATATCGCTCTCAGTTCCAGAATATTTATCGGTAGAAGAGATTCTTCCCGAGACCAAAGACCCTGAGCTTTCAGGGATCCCCAGACCGCGCCCCAGCCCATCAGACTGGCGTCGGTCGTGACAATGACCCACTCTGGTCTGCGGAATGTCATCCCTCGTGACAGGTTGTCCAGGGACAGCCACCAACGGAGTGAATCTCTGGTCCTCTGATTTACTTGTATCTTCGGAGACAAGTCTGTATAGTCCCCATTCCACTGACTGAGCATGCACAGTTGTAATGGTCTTAGATGAATGCGTGCAAAAGGAACTATGTCCATTGCCGCTACCATCAACCCGATCACTTCCATGCACTGAGCTATGGAAGGAAGAGGAACGGAATGGAGTATCCGACAAGAGTCTAGAAGTTTTGTTTTTCTGGCCTCTGTCAGAAAAATCCTCATTTCTAAGGAGTCTATTATTGTTCCCAAGAAGGGAACCCTTGTTGACGGAGATAGAGAACTCTTTTCCACGTTCACTTTCCATCCGTGAGATCTGAGAAAGGCCAGGACAATGTCCGTGTGAGCCTTTGCTTGAGGAAGGGACGACGCTTGAATCAGAATGTCGTCCAAGTAAGGTACTACAGCAATGCCCCTTGGTCTTAGCACAGCTAGAAGGGACCCTAGTACCTTTGTGAAAATCCTTGGAGCAGTGGCTAATCCGAAAGGAAGCGCCACGAACTGGTAATGTTTGTCCAGGAATGCGAACCTCAGGAACCGATGATGTTCCTTGTGGATAGGAATATGTAGATACGCATCCTTTAAATCCACCGTGGTCATGAATTGACCTTCCTGGATGGAAGGAAGAATAGTTCGAATGGTTTCCATCTTGAACGATGGAACCTTGAGAAACTTGTTTAAGATCTTGAGATCTAAGATTGGTCTGAACGTTCCCTCTTTTTTGGGAACTATAAACAGATTGGAGTAGAACCCCATCCCTTGTTCTCTTAATGGAACGGGATGAATCACTCCCATTTTTAACAGGTCTTCTACACAATGTAAGAATGCCTGTCTTTTTATGTGGTCTGAAGACAACTGAGACCTGTGGAACCTCCCCCTTGGGGGAAGTCCCTTGAATTCCAGAAGATAACCTTGGGAGACTATTTCTAGCGCCCAAGGATCCAGAACATCTCTTGCCCAAGCCTGAGCGAAGAGAGAGAGTCTGCCCCCCACCAGATCCGGTCCCGGATCGGGGGCCAACATTTCATGCTGTCTTGGTAGCAGTGGCAGGTTTCTTGGCCTGCTTTCCCTTGTTCCAGCCTTGCATTGGTCTCCAAGCAGGCTTGGCTTGAGAAGTATTACCCTCTTGCTTAGAGGACGTAGCACTTTGGGCTGGTCCGTTTCTACGAAAGGGACGAAAATTAGGTTTATTTTTTGCCTTGAAAGGCCGATCCTGAGGAAGGGCGTGGCCCTTACCCCCAGTGATATCCGAGATAATCTCTTTCAAGTCAGGGCCAAACAGCGTTTTCCCCTTGAAAGGAATGTTAAGTAGCTTGTTCTTGGAAGACGCATCAGCCGACCAAGATTTCAACCAAAGCGCTCTGCGCGCCACAATAGCAAACCCAGAATTCTTAGCCGCTAACCTAGCCAATTGCAAAGTGGCGTCTAGGGTGAAAGAATTAGCCAATTTGAGAGCATTGATTCTGTCCATAATCTCCTCATAAGGAGGAGAATCACTGTCGACCGCCTTTATCAGCTCATCGAACCAGAAACATGCGGCTGTAGCGACAGGGACAATGCATGAAATTGGTTGTAGAAGGTAACCCTGCTGAACAAACATCTTTTTAAGCAAACCTTCTAATTTTTTATCCATAGGATCTTTGAAAGCACAACTATCCTCTATGGGTATAGTGGTGCGTTTGTTTAAAGTGGAAACCGCTCCCTCGACCTTGGGGACTGTCTGCCATAAGTCCTTTCTGGGGTCGACCATAGGAAACAATTTTTTAAATATGGGGGGAGGGACGAAAGGAATACCGGGCCTTTCCCATTCTTTATTAACAATGTCCGCCACCCGCTTGGGTATAGGAAAAGCTTCTGGGAGCCCCGGCACCTCTAGGAACTTGTCCATTTTACATAGTTTCTCTGGGATGACCAACTTGTCACAATCATCCAGAGTGGATAATACCTCCTTAAGCAGAATGCGGAGATGTTCCAACTTAAATTTAAATGCAATCACATCAGGTTCAGCTTGTTGAGAAATGTTCCCTGAATCAGTAATTTCTCCCTCAGACAAAACCTCCCTGGCCCCATCAGACTGAGTTAGGGGCCCTTCAGAAATATTAATATCAGCGTCGTCATGCTCTTCAGTATCTAAAACAGAGCAGTCGCGCTTACGCTGATAAGTGTTCATTTTGGCTAAAATGTTTTTGACAGAATTATCCATTACAGCCGTTAATTGTTGCATAGTAAGGAGTATTGGCGCGCTAGATGTACTAGGGGCCTCCTGAGTGGGCAAGACTCGTGTAGACGAAGGAGGGAATGATGCAGTACCATGCTTACTCCCCTCACTTGAGGAATCATCTTGGGCATCATTGTCATTGTCACATAAATCACATTTATTTAAATGAATAGGAATTCTGGCTTCCCCACATTCAGAACACAGTCTATCTGGTAGTTCAGACATGTTAAACAGGCATAAACTTGATAACAAGTACAAAAAACGTTTTAAAATAAAACCGTTACTGTCACTTTAAATTTTAAACTGAACACACTTTATTACTGCAAATGCGAAAAAACATGAAGGAATTGTTCAAAATTTACCAAATTTTCACCACAGTGTCTTAAAGCCTTAAAAGTATTGCACACCAAATTTGGAAGCTTTAACCCTTAAAATAACGGAACCGGAGCCGTTTTGAACTTTAACCCCTTTACAGTCCCTGGTATCTGCTTTGCTGAGACCCAACCAAGCCCCAAGGGGAATACGATACCAAATGACGCCTTCAGAAAGTCTTTTCTAAGTATCAGAGCTCCTCTCACATGCGACTGCATGCCATGCCTCTCAAAAACAAGTGCGCAACTTGCACACCAAATTTAGTTAAACACTAAAAAACTCTAAGCCATCTCCGTTGAGATGTTGCCTGTACAACGGCAAAGAGAATGACTGGGGTAGGCGGAGCCTAGGAGGGATCATGTGACCAGCTTTGCTGGGCTCTTTGCCATTTCCTGTTGGGGAAGAGAATATCCCACAAGTAAGGATGACGCCGTGGACCGGACACACCTATGTTGGAGAAAGGGACATTAAACTCCCTGCTTAAAATCCTTAAATCTAGCTCCTTCTAATCAATCAAAATCAAGTAAGCATGACTGTCTATGCCAACTTGTCAGCATACCCCAAACTGTTAAAAAAAGTGTTTTCAATAACAATGGTTTACCTGTGCTTGATGCGTGTATGCATGCCGCCATATTGTGACGTACGTTACACACAGGTACACCAGTCACATGACACCTCACGCATATTGTTCTGTTATGTATTCTGAACTGTGACTAATAGTAATAAGTATTTTCAACATAGTATTACATAAGTAAGTAAATGCATGGCTTCAGGCACAAGAATTGAAAGTAGCAAGCTCTGGGCAGGGAGGGGGAGATAAGTCCGGAAATAAAGGGTAAGCCTTGAATAGGAAAATGCAAGCTCCGGTTATATCAAATGGTTGCCGAGCACTCCTGACCCTGCAGTGCATAATACTGCACTGGGAGATCCTTAACCCTCCAGCCCGAAAGTTAGATTACTCCTTGTTCTCAAAGCGTGACTCCTGCTGTGGGCTAACACAAGGCAGCCCAGTCTGTCACTGCCAGGGAGCGTTTGCAAACTCCACAACTGCAGCCTGTTACCACCGTCTGGCATACTCTACATAATGGGGAGCATGTTCAAACTAATGTCAATCACTTAGCCCGCAGTAGGAGTTACGCTTTGAGCCCAAGGAGTAATCTAACTTTCGAGCTGGAAGGGTAAGGATCTCCCAGTGCAGTATTATGCACTGCAGGGTCAGGAGTGCTCGGCAGCCATTTGATACAACCGGAGCTTGCATTACCCTTTATTTCCGGACTGATCTCCCCCTCCCTCCCCAGAGCTTGCTACTTTCAATTCTTGTGCCTGAAGCCGCGCATTTACTTACTTATATAATACTATGTTGAAAATACTTATTACTATTAGTCACAGTTAAAACAATATCGCCACAAATACTGCAGCACACGCTTTGCATGAATCACATGTGCTGCTGCATGCATCACAGTGACCGTGTGCTGCAGATGTTATTCCTCTAAGCAGCAGAATACAATATGCGTGCGTGTCATGTGACTGGTGTACTTGTATGTAACGTACGTCACAATATGGCGGCATGCATACACGCATCAAGCACAGGTAAACCATTGTTATTGAAAATACTTTTTTTGAACAATTTGGGGTAAGCTGACAAGTTGGCATAGACAGTCATGCTTACTTGATTTTGATTGATTAGAAGGAGCTATATTTAAGGATTTTAGCAGGCAGGTGTTAAAATTCCCTTTAAGAGCACATTTTGAAAGAATATTTGATGGCTCTGATCATTGCAGAAAGGAGAAAAAATGCTTCAAAATATATAGTGATATTTATGAGCAAATAAGCCCTTATGAGGAAATAAGTAACAGTTTGAATAAGCTAAAAATTGAGAGAAAAATAAATGAAAAAAATAAAAATAGAGAAAAAGGTGATTTATAATGAACAGACAGAAATCAGTGAATGAGAAAATAGATTTAAAGGGATAGTCTAGTCAAAGTTAAAAAAAACTTTTATGATTCAGATAGGACATACAATTTTAAACACCTTTTCATTTTACTTTTATCATCAAATTTGCTTTGTTCTCTTGGTATTCTTAGTTGAAAGCTAAACCTAGGTAGGCTCATATGCTAATTTTAAGCACTTGAGGGACACTTCTTATCTCAATGCATTTTACAGTTTTTCACAGCTAGAGGACGTTAGTTTCTTGTGTGTCATATAGACAACATTGTGCTCATAAATAAAAATAGAGAAGCGCTCAACCTAGGAACGAACAATAGCATAATAGCTTGTTCTATGGCTAGTTACCACCCAAGAAGGAGCCTCTTTTGCTCAACATGTGCCTTTCACAGAGAAGAACTTTCCGGATGCATATCAGTCTGATCCTGACTTCACAGTACAGTCCAGCCCCGAAATACCAGGCAATCCCCCTCTAAACGAGAAAAACAGCAAAACCCCAGACGTACAGATTCGGCTTATTGTGGGCCTCATTAGTGAGGTGCAGCCATATCCCTCTAGGCACACTGAGCAACGGGTCCACGTATGGATTCCCGCATCACACTTAGGGAGACTTCCCTAAGTGTCATAATTTGCATAAATAAAAAGAGAGAAGCACTCAACCTATGAACGAACAATAGCATAATACCTTGTTCTATGGCTCATTACCACCCAAGAAGCAGCCTCTTTTTGCTCAACATGTGCCTTTCACAGAGAAGAACTTTCCTGAAGCATATCAGTCTGATCCTGACTTCACAGTACAGTCCAGCCCCGAAATACCACAAAAATAAAATTCAATCAAATTAATATTTACAAAAAAAGGAAAAGAATTTTTTTTTTTTTTTTTTTTTTTTTACTCGCATTACAAATATATTTATATATTCACACAAAAGAACAAGCTTTCTTGAACTGAAAGATATTAATGATAAGATATTAATGATAGGATATTAATGATAGGATATTAATGATAGAATATCCCACAGGCATTGTAATTAGAAATAAGTTAAAAAAAACTGATGATGTTATCGGTTGGTAACAGAACTGTGCTGCGTCTGTGACTTTAAACTAGATAAGAAGCTCTATATCTGTATACATATAACCTGGGACAGTAACAGAGCCCCAGTACAACATAACTAGCTTCAAGTGATGTAAAGACTGTATAGCCAATAGTCAATCAGACATAGATATCATTATATGAGTTTATGAAAAGGTTAAAGGCCTTATTCTTAATCTGATATGTCCAGAATCTAGCTCCACCCAGGGCCCTTGGGTTGGCGCCAGTTCCCAACATCCTTTAGACGAGTACCCATATAATATCTATTGTTGAAATACATATACCCTTTGCTAGAGTTATACTATAAGAGAACACTGTATAGATTGTTTTAAACGGCCAATCTCGCAAACAAAAGTAGAACCAAAAATGGCTTTGTCTCAATCACTATTACCACCGATCACAACAACTGGAAATAATACTGTGGGAATTAGAACTATTGATGCAAGTGTAATTAATTGTGGTATATTTCAAGGAAACCACGCATTTAGTTCCTGACTGTAAAGTAAGTAGTCAGGGAACTATAAGGTGATGGGGGGGAAAAAAGGATGTGGAGCCACCCGCACTAATATGTGATATCATAATGATAAATATACCAGGAGGTCATACATAGCTCTATACTGACTATACAGGTGTAGCATAAAAGTTAAATAGCTGGCTTTAAGATATCCATAAGGGAGTTCAGAGCAAATGAAAGGCTATATCTCTAGACTCACACTAGAACATTTATGGCTTGTATATAGATAAAAAATATATTATTTTGACTCCTCAATGGTATAACTGCATTAACAAAGTAAAGAGAAAATAATACTCTCAATGACACGGTCATAGAAAAGGTAGGCAGACATAAAGCGCAAGAAAGGAAGATATGTAGATGGTGTATATGTGGACTTATAGAGCTGGGTGTATTAGCTTATAAACAGAAAAGCTGACATATATAGCAATAAAGGGATACATATCACAGTATGCCAAGTACAGTGTGTAGAGGGCACAATACTCACAGTGGAGGGGAAAGAAAAAGAACATTTAAAACATATATTAATAAAAAGCTTTTTCATAGAATTATAGGAGTCTAGACAACTCATGAAGGTTTGCATATATTGAAAATAAATAAAATAGCAGGGCTATCCATTTCCCCCATCACACAAAAACATTAATGGGCAAAGATTAAGTATTGACTCCCCTCTGGTGGTAAGAAGCAGTAACGGCATCTTCTATGTAATTATATTCATTTTACTCAGGTGATAGAAAACTATAGGGCATGGAAAGGCCACTCAACTAAATGATTAAGAGAAATGAAATGTTAAACAGCCTCTTAGTGAATAACAGAGGCCTAGATAGGAATTTGTCATAGAGGGGCAACAGAAAATCTTAGGCTAACACAAAGAAAAAACATAATATACCCAATACGTCAACAGCATTATAATTTTCCCAGAGTTTATAGGCCAGCTTGGAACCAAGTTGTAATGTCATTTAAGGGAATCATGATGCACTATGGACATAGAGTACACTCAGCTCACCCGATTCCAAGCTTAACCAGAGTCCAATGTTGCGCAATGGAGCAGTATCCATATTGCTGGAAGTTCCTTTGGGCAGTAAGAAAACTCTCAGATTGGGAATCCTTGCGGTGATGAATCCCCCAATCGTACTCCAGTCTCTCAGAAACTAGATATGTCAAACCCTGAGGGCGCCTTCCCAGGGTCCGACTCGCTGCATCTTTCACTTTAGCAGAGACCAGTGTAACAGGTGTTCCAGAGGGTCCCAATGTTGACCTTTCACTTTCAGCAGGGAATCGATCATGCATGCAGTTGCTTCTAGTGCAGACAAACCCGGTCCGTATCAGTTGAACTCCGCTTTGCTCCGGTGCGCGGAGAGCCGGTGTAAACTGCTGCGGTCCTGAATCAGTAGCATGGCTATGGGAGCCCGCATCCGGTCTGTTATAGGCTTCAATAGCTGGTACTGGGCGGATTGACTCGCCTGCCGCACTCTGTAGATCATCGGGTGCGGGCTGTGAGACCCCATGTAGCTGCAGAAGTTGCTGGGTTTCCTCAGGGGGTATGCTATGGTTTGCGGATGACAGTGCTAGTGCCAGTGCCCCCTCCAATTTCCGGAAATGGCTACAAAGCAAGTGCTGTAAATTTTCCTCCCAATTAGAAGCCATAATCCTTATAACTTCTGCTTGTATTGGGGCTTTATCGTGTCTCTTGCATCCAGTATGCAAAACCCTTGCTCCTTATGCTATAAACACTCTCTAGATCGGCTTCTGCGCCATATGGCCTCCACGTGAGAGAAAAAAATGGCTGCTCCTAGATGTTCTGTGTATCAGTCGGCCCGCAAAATAACTGCCTTCTCCTTTATGTAGCTGTTATTCAATGTCCCAATTGTTCTTAGTCGTCTCTTAAGACCCAGGGATGTTTATAAAGTGGATCTATGCTGGGCTGAACGGTCAAATATATAAAATTATAAGCTGTTTCAGCAGAGCTGAAGTGAAGAGCGACCGTTCAGTTCTCAGGCTAGCTCCGCCCCCAAAGGAAAAGAATTTTAAATACCAATGAGGTCATTTTCTTTATAAATTATTTTATGTTCAAAAAAATCAAGATGGACCCCTGGGAGTTAGGATTTTTTTCACAAGTAATGTTTCTGAATATATTGATATGTTTTTCAATTGTTTGTTAAAATTAAACCATACTTGGAAGAAAAATGGGAATTAAATGATCTGTTACTGACAGGTGTTGTAGCCTCCCAGTGCACAATAACACAACGAGAACAAGATCTTATTGCATTTAGGGGTGTTAAAAGTAGAGATAAAAATGCAACTTTTCGATAAAATGTATTTATTTTTAAGCAAATCAAAGTTATGGTAATGTCAAAATTAAACTTTCTTAATTCAGATAGAACATGCAATTTTAAACATTTACACATTTAAAGGGACCCTGGACCCAAATTTGTTCTTTCACGATTCAGATAGAGCATGCATTTTTAAGCAACTTTCTAATTTACTTCTATTATCAATTTTTCTTAGTTCTCTTGGTATCTTTATTTGAAAAAACAGGACTGTAAGCTAAGGTGCCGGCCCATCTTTGGTTCAGCACCTGGGTAGTGCTTGCTGATTGGTAGCTAAATGCAGCAACCAATCAGCAAGAGCTATCTAGGGTGCTGAACAAAAAACTAGCCGGCTTGTAAGCTTTACATTCCTACTTTTTCAAATAAAGATGCAAAGAAAAATTGATAATAGGAGTAAATTAGAAAGCTGCTTAGAATTGCATGCTCCATCTGAATATTGAAAGAAAAAATTTGGGTTGAGTATCTCTTCAATAATTTTTTTTCCCTCTTGGTATCCTATGTTAAATGGCATACCAAGGTATGCTCAGGAGTAATACTGAACTACTGGGACTTAGCTGGTGAGTTGTGGCTGCACATATATACCACTTATGATTGATTCACCAGATGTGTTCATCTGGCCCCTAGTAGGGAATTGCTGCTCCTAGGTTTAGCTTTCAATGCAATCTGGGGAAAAACACTGCAATGGGTATGAAATCTGTGCCTAGCTAGACGGTGCTATACTCGTAAGAAAGGATATGTATACTTTCAGCCAACATAGATGGATGCAAAATGTGTCACCCTTTGCACATGTTTTTTGGTGATCTTTATAACATTATTTTATAGTCATCTCTGCAAAATGGTAAAATAATTTTCCTTAAAGGGACACTGTACCCAAAATTTTTCTTTCGTGATTCAGATTGAGCATGAAATTTTAAGCAACTTTCTAATTTACTCCTATTATCAAATTTTCTTCATTCTCTTGGTATCTTTATTTGAAATGCAAGAATGTAAGTTTAGATGCCAGCCCATTTTTGGTGAACAACCTGGGTTGTCCTTGCTGATTGGTGGATAAATTCATCCACCAATAAAAAAGTGCTGTGCAGAGTACTGAAACCAAAAAAAAGCTTAGATGCCTTCTTTTTCAAATAATGATAGCAAGAGAAAGAAGAAAAATTGATAATAGGAGTAAATTAGAAAGTTGCTTAAAATTGCATGATCTTTCTGAATTACAAAAGAAAAAATTTGGGTACAGTGTCCCTTTAAGCTTTTTTTAGATGGATGTTTCTATTATTATATAATAATATAGGAGAAGCTATTCTCACCGCACATGTTATAAAAATAGTCTTTAAAAACATATCGATTCTTTTAAGACTTTGTCTTTGAAGCTTTTTTGTCAGATGTTCATAGCTGTTTCCATCACTAAAAAATCCAACTAAACATATTTTGAAGATTCATTATAGTGACATTTTGTTAGAATATTCTTTGATCTATACTAGTCCTTTGCTAAACTGTTACCATTATCTTAATAATAGCAACATGTAATGCAGAACATGGGCTGTTCAATTAACCCTTTCATAGTTTACACATAATAAATTACATTGGTTATAGAAGGTAACGTTAGAAGGACATAACAGTAAGAAATTGAAATGGACATGAGCTTATATTTGCAATACAAATGTATTAGCAACAGTGCGTCTTTTTAAAGTAATTAGTTTCAGTGGTAGCTTTTTCTTTTTCTGTGAGAACAGTGCATATCCAGATATATTCCCTTTATTCACCACACCTGCTACATGTGTATTGAGGAAGAACACTTTTTTTTTCTTTCTTTTATGCATGTGGGGCATGTCACTCTCCTCCTAATATAGCTGTAGGAGTTTTCAATATCAGCATTCGATCTTATAGGCCAGTATTGCCCAAACGAGCATGTTAATGCAGCATCATGGCCCATATAGGTCATAATGTATGTAGCTGTACAAATTTTTTGTTCAGAATTGAATTGTCGGGTATTCTAGGCTTACATGTTAAGTGGGTTCAAGGGGATGATAAAAAGAGGAGAGGAACTGAGGTAAGAAAAGTTTAACATACAATGTATGCATCCCTGAACACAGGTCTGTGAAAGTTCCAAATAGATAACTAAAGGGGGCACTCTTTTGAACTTATGTGTATATGTATACCACAATTAAGTACTGTATTATTATGCAAATATTCTTATACAAATGTTTCACAAATAATTATTAAACTTTGAATTATCTGATGAAAATGGAGTCCAAACGGTTAATGGAGTCCTCCATACAACAGTTCTTAAGACTTGGCTGCACTCCTCCTCCCAAAGTGGATATGTTGGTTCTGAAATGGCAAACAAATAGAGGGGCGCCTCATATGTGTATCAGTGTATCCCAAATATAGCACAGAATGAACGTTAAAAGGGTACTCACATTTGCCCAAATCAAATTGCCATATGTGCTAGTAGAAGCAGGCTGATAGATTGGGGCGTATCAGCTCACCCTCTCCTGATGTCAGGAACAAACTGCAAAATTGGCATAAGTTGATTCCCAAAGAATGCTTATACCAACAAGGTTACTATAAGCTGTATATAAGAATGGCTTGGTTAAGCCTTCTCCGTGTCTCTGTGAGTGGTGGGTGCTGTATTTCATTTGTTCGTTATAAGAATGGCTTGCCAAACCGCTTTCAGTTAAAAAAAGTATTTAATTAAAAACACATTAAAAACAATAGCAGCAGGCATAGGGGGGTTGTTTGGTATACCCTAAGAGTATGCAACACGTTTTTTGGCTCTCATACTTGGCTGTTTCATCAGGCATCTAATCTGTTAAAGTTCACTGCTTTAGTCACAGGGTGCAGCAATATGCTATCTGCAAGATGGTGGCGTCCAATATAAAATGCAGAGCTTTACCAACTGGATTATGTAATGAGTTTAAATAAGATAACGGCTTTAAAGAGAGCTGCAGGTTCAAGGGACATAAAACCCAATTTTTTTTTCTTTGATTTAGATAAAGCTTATGATTTTAATTTACTTTTATTATCTAATTTGTTTTGTTCTCTTGGTATTCTTTGTTGAAAAAGATACCTAGATAGGTTAAGGAGCTGTTTATTTGAGGTCGCATTCGCATTGTACCTATCTTTAACAGCGCTGATATGCGTGCGCTTTATTACTAAGTGGATCGCAAATATCGCCGTCGCAAAAGCGATATTTTTTTCTCCACTTATAATCTGGCAAACAAATTGGGGTTCTTCAGGAAAATAAGGATAAAACAAGGCTTTAGACGATGTCTTGGGCTTGCAAGAAATGGCGAAAGAAACCCCTTTAGGCGAAAAAGAAATACTATGGACATTGAGGTCCCTAATGTCGGAAAGCCAGAAAGGCACCAGGCAGAGAAGCATGGATAATTTAACCGGATGTTTGAGCGAAAGAGCCAAATTAACGGGCCAACTCCTGAGGAAAGTAAGCATTAAATTGACATGCTATCAGCTCGAGTAATGAATTTGAGGAAGTTTCTTAAACCTAATGACCTGAAACAAGCGACAAACCAAAGGGTGCCTGTTTGCTGGAACACCTTCAAAAGTAAGGTGGGCCACAGAAATAGCCGAACGAAAAAGATTAATTGTCCGATAAGCCTTCCCCTGTGAAAAAAAAGTTTCTGTGTGGAAATTCACAATCTGGAGGTGAGAGTCAGAAAAGGGATCAATGTCCTGTCCCATCCACCTATGAACCCATACTGCCCAGGCTGAAACATAACATTTTCTAGTAGTTGGTGCCCAGGATTCCCGCAAGTGGAGGCTAGCCTCTCTGGAAAGATCCTCAACGGACCACTATACCCCTGAGACCTGTCAAACCAGAAGGATCAGGTGATCCTGGGTCACCAGAGGATGAGGAAGTTTCTGAGCATCCACTAGGAGATCTGGCAGGTTGGGAAGAAGAATCAGTTAATTTGAGCACATCTCCAGAAGATGAGCGAACCACGGTTATGTTGCCCAGCAAGGGGTGACCAGCTTCAGTAGGCACTGGAAGCGCCAAAGAAATAGAAGTGTTGGTGCAATCAAGGTGAAAGGGGAGAACGTGTAGGCTCCCCAAACAGTCTAGTTCTGAAGAAAGGTGTCTACTCTTTTGCAGTCTGGAAAAACAGAGGTAGTTGACGGTTGGTCTGTGACGCCAAATGTTC
Organism: Bombina bombina; assembly: GCF_027579735.1. Taxonomy (NCBI): domain Eukaryota; kingdom Metazoa; phylum Chordata; class Amphibia; order Anura; family Bombinatoridae; genus Bombina; species Bombina bombina. The sequence continues at coordinate 1,158,512,018 of NC_069501.1, read as the reverse complement.
TACAGTTAGCGGACCAAAAAGATTCTGAAAAAACATTGCGTTTCATCATCCATTCACTATAATGTGTCAAAAAATGAGAGAACCAGTTTGCCATGAAATTGGAAATGCCTGGAATATATTCAATGTGAACAGATAGAACTGGGTAGTAAGATCTGACAAAATCTTTGATCTGATACCACCTAAACTATTGATGTACTGCACGGCCAAGATGTTGTCTATCCATAAAATAATGCAACCATCTGTCGACTGTTTGGATAAGATGCGAATTGCAAAAGAGCCAGCCAATAGCTCCAAGCAGTTAATGTAAAGGTTGGTTTCCGTCCCCATCCAAGAACCTCTTGTGTAAACATTCCCACAAGACGCACCCCAACCTAAAAGGCTGGCATCGGAGGAGAGAATTAAATCTGGGGCAAATCTGAAAATTACCCTGCCATTCCCAGCCTCCATGTGTTGTAGCCACCAGGACATCTTTACCCAATCCTCGTCGGTAAGAGAAATGTAAGAAAGAGTTTCTCAGAAGAACTGTATCTTCAGCCTCTGCGTTGCTTGATAATGGAGCAGTGCCAGGAAAATGGCGAATAGAGAGCCAGAGAGGGTTGAATAATTGTTTTGATTTGGTCTGTCTTTTTCTGAGGAAGGGAAAGTTAGCCGTTGACTGCATAGATCAAGAACCCCAAAAATTATATTACCTGTGAAGGTGGTAGAAGTGACTTCTCCTCGTTTACCACAAAACCAAGTGAGGTTTTGAGGGAGGACATGACCCTTAGCTGAGACAGCAAAAGATTCTTTTCCTGAAACATATGCAAAATGTCGTCCATATAAATGACGATGCGGAAGCCGTGAGCCTGGAGGTAGTAATTTTGTGAAGCATCAAAGGGCGGAGCTGAGCCTGAAGGGGGGCGGCAGGTTAACCTGAAGAAATTGCTTCCAATGAACTGCCATTGAAACCATCAAATATGCATCTTTTAGGTCCAGGCTGACCATCCAATTGTTCAGAGTAGATCTCTTAGCATGTGTATGCCATCCATCTTGAATTGGCAATACACCACAAAATAGAGATCCCTTAGATTGATAATGGGAAGGTAACCTCTTGACTTTTTGTTGACCGGAAAGAGATTGTTGAGGAAACCCCTCGTGGCATCTTGAGGAACCTGCTCTTTGGCAATCAGGGCAATCCCCTCCTTTTAAATCAGAGATTGACTCTCTGGGCTAGATGGAGAGGTCTGGAAATGAGGGCAAATGAAATCTGTTACAAACCCTGAAGAATTTAGAGATCCACAGATATTGTCAACTAATTTTGGAAAAAATGGATGAGTCTGCCCGCAAATAGAAGGTGGAAAGGAGGGGAGAAATTACTCACTTTGGTTTGTATTGTCAGGAGCCGGGGGAACAGGATGGCCCTGCAAGTGTGCTTTTATTTCTGTGACGTTTTGGGGGCGTGCAGAATCTGATAAAAAAGGAATATTTTATGAATGACAGCGATATGTTATGAGTATTTTTATAACATGAATGACTTAATTGGTGGGCGTTTCTTTAAGAGCGTATAAATGGGACTACTCCAGTGGGCTTGTATATTCCTCTAACAAAGCAGTGGTGTACCCCGAAACATGTAAGGCCACGTCCACCTTTATGTCAGTGACAAACTCAGGAGTACCAGTGAGTCTAACAGGAGTTTAGGCGTTTCAAGATCTGACAACAGAGAAACTAGCCTACAATTCAGTTGTGCCTTTTGGAGAGGCGTAAAATCGTTTGCTCGCAAGAGAGCAAATTACAGGAACTCTCCTCAGGCTACGGAATTTCACTTGCTGGACAACTAATACTCACACATACCGGGGCTCTGAGTCTATGAAACTTGACATACCTCATATTGTTTGAGGGTAATTCTTGTGAGTACACACCCTGCAGGGTGAAGTTTTATGGTTTTTATATATATTTATCTTATATTATTAAAATTATCTGCACTACGTAGGTTGCCTTGTGCGTTTTCTATTTTTGTTTGCGTAACATATTTGTAGGAAAGCGATTTCAGCAGGAGGCTGAACAAAGAGTACACTTGTAGCACTCAGTGTCTGCAGCAATGTGTAAATTTATATCCGATACATTCAAAGAAGTTAAAACTTAACCTTTATTAGTTATAACATAAAAGTAAAGAAATGGTTAAAAACCAAAATCATGCTCTAATGACCATAGCTTAAATTTAGGCAAAGTGAGAGAAATATCTTAATCAGAGCCTTTGAATCGCTATCTGACAAGCCATTAAATATAAGGTGGGTTGGGTAAATACCGTAGCGAAACGGTCCGATATTAAATTGTTAAGTTTTGCCTATAATTATTTTAAAAGATCATTCAAATTATTTAGGTCATTGAGAAAGCTTATGAAAGTTTAAAAATTGAAAGCAGACGCCACTGACGCGTTTCACCATTGTGGCTTTTTCAAAGGGCCAACAGATTTCTACTCCACTCCATCAGATACTGAAGGACACTTGACAGAACAGCTACTTCCTACCTGCTAAACGGCATTTCATATGTGGGGTTATTTATATCCTTTATTTTGCTTCAACTTATATTTTATGCAATTTATATATGTCCTCTAATTACTAGTAACAGGGAATTGGATTTTAATTTTAAATAATAGAGATTGTATGCGCAGCTCCTCTAGCGTTTATTTTTCGGAAACACATTTGTTTTATATATATATATATATATATATATATATATATATATATATATATATATATATATATATATATATATATATATATATATATATAAAAATAATTTAATTCGCCTTTCAAAGGTTATAACACCTGGGTGCTATCTGATGAAGGGGATGTAGGCTTCCCCAGAACGTCAATAAAATATTTGACATTTTTTGTTACAAAATCCTGTGAGTGATTCTGTTTAATGTAATATATATTTGTTCTTCATTGTACATGAACAGTTTGATACAGTTCATTCCACAGTGTGGCACTGTTGGCCTATAATTGCATCTGTTCTTTCACAGAATATATCTATCTAAAAGCCATGAATATATTTTTTTTACTTATTTTAGCCATGATGATGCTGATGATTGTATACGGTACTTACCACAATAACAATATATTAATAGAAGAAATCTATGGTATAAAACAAAGGATAAGTAATAACTATGTACTGCCAGGTACTAGTTTCTAATTTCAACTTGAGTTCTTTGCAAGGTATTTGGAAAATGAACCTTAAAATAACTTACAGACAGCATTAGGCGAGTATTGTCAGACAGTGATTTAATTGTAGATTCACAAGCAAAATGTTACAAAAGCATTAGGGCTGGGCTATATGGGAAAAAAATAAAATTGCGATTTTGGACCCCAAAAAAATGCGGTTTGCGATTTTTAAAAAAAATAACTCTTAAACATACATTTCTCACTAAAAAATGCATTAAACTGTACAGAATCTTAAACTACATATTTCTCATTTACCAATACAGGCTGAGAGCGTTAAAATACACACAACAAAACTAGTTTAAATAAAATATAAGTGCAAACAGATACCTGACTATATACCGTATATATATATATATATATATATATATATATATATATATATATATATATATATATATATATATATATATATATACACACACATTATTTAGAGTTTACTTAATAAAGTCTTAAATCATTTGTATAATTATTACTCTATTAAAAGCAATTATAGTGGGAAATTTGACAATAGCATTAGCAACCCTTCAATTCTAGAGGGTTAGTTACCCTGTCACACTTAATACTATATACCCTGTACCATATAATACTATATTCCCTGACACACATAATACTATATCCCCTGTCACACATAATACTATATACCTTGTCACATTACGTTACACATTTTAGCTTATATCCTGTCACAACCTATCCCAAATTAAAAATACACACCGTATGTCACGTCTCCCCAACCATATCACATTACATCAGACACAACCCACTTTATACCCATCATGACGTCACGCTAATGGTCACATATAAACCCACCAGCTGCTGCAACCTGTGACGTTTAGACGCTTCCTGACATTTCCTACGCAATTCTGTGACGCACATCCAGTACCGTGGAGAAGGAACAGTGTTAGATTGATGTTCCCTGATAGTGACATCTTTAATGTGCACCTCTTTGTATGGCACGTGACAGCTACTACGCGCCTTTAGTGGCATTTGTACGTCATAGGGGCAGGGCTAAAAATTGTGTACTCTCGCGGTTTTTAAATCACGGCGGTTAATCGTGATTTAAAACCGCATATGCGGTTAATCGTTCAGTCCTAAAAAGCATTATTTATATATATATACAGTATATATGTACCATGATATACCAGGATCTGTGATATTACATTTTAAATGCCTGACAGGATATTAGAATGGCACAGCTAGATTAAAAAGTGAGTTACAGCGGATCTTCATTAGAAGTGATCAATTCAAGTCCCTGTAAAATATTGCTTAGATTCTGGACCTGATTTTAAAACATGACAAGTTTACAATCACTTTAACCCCACAAAGATTTTAAGCAGATAGTTAAAAATGTCCCACTCCACTCAGAGAAGTGAACTATTCAGCTGTAGCTGCTACTTGACTCTGGCTTTTCTCTGTGGCTCATAAGGTGGACTTTAAGGACTTTAAAGTAATATGAAACAGTGCTTATTTAGTAAAACAATAAGTGAAAACATTTAAAAGGAACCGATTGTGTTAAAAACCACAAACAATTTTTCTTTCAAAATGAGCGATTATTATTTTTAGTGAGATAACATAAGACTTAAAGGGACAGTCTAGTCAAAAATAAACTTTCATGATTCAGGTAGGATATTTAATTTGACAACTTTCCAATTTACTTTTATCACCAATTTCGCTTTGTTCTCTTGGTTTTCTTAGTTTAAACCTAAACCAAGGTAGACTCGTATGCTAATTTCTTAGACCTTGAAGGCCGCCTCTTATCTGAATGCATTTTAACAGTTTTTCACAACTAGAGGGCGATAGTTCATGTGTGCTATATCGATAACATTGTGCTCACGGGTGTAAAGTTACCTAGGAGTCAGCACTTGGCTAAAAGAAAGTCTGTCAAAAGAACTGAAATACTGGGGCAGTCTGCAGAGGATTAGATACAAGATAATCATAGAGGTAAAACGTGTATTAATATAACTGTGTTGGTTATGCAAAACTAGGAACTGGGTAATAAAGGGATTGGATTATCTATCTTTTTAAACAAATTCTGGTGTAGACTGTTTCTTTAAAAGGACTTTGTACACTAGATTTTTCTTTGCATACATGTTTTGTAGATGATCCATATAAATAGCCCATCTGGGAGTGCTTTTGTAACAATTTATAGTTTTGTTTATTTTTTAATAATATTTTCAGACTCCTAACCAAGCCTCAAATTATCAGATGTAGACCCAGGTCTACAGACTGCTGTTGCTCCTGTTTGTCTAAAGGGTATTTTCATATGCAGGGAAGGAGGGGTGTCTGCTCTTCCTGATTTCCCAGTCCCTTTCACTGGGTGTCTCAGCCTAACCTCATCAACAGTGCTATACTGGGAGCTTCTAAGTAAGTTTTTTTAAACGGTTTTATACTGAATTTTTAGATCAGTATCTGTGCATATTCTTCTTTATAGTAGTGTATAGTACTTGCAGCGATATGAAAATTGGTGTACACTGTCCCTTTAAGTTTTACGTCATATGACTTTTGCAGCAAATTCCCTGTACCGAGCATGGGAAAGTAACTGACAGGAGCGAATGCAGGTGTCTCCTAGCAACCACTTTAAAGGGTATAGCTTTTCCTTTGCTTTCATTTAGAGACCACAGCCCCCTTTGTGGAGCTTTGACAGGTAGTAATGGACCCAGCACAAGCGAAGTTAAAACAATAAGGGCCAGATTACAATTGGAGCGCTAATTAACTCGTCTTTTTGTGCATGAGTGATAAGGGGTTTATCGCAGGTGTTAACGCACGTCGGGTTTATCGCTCGTATTACAAGTTGAAAGTAAATGTGATCGCTTGAGGCCAATTCAAGTTAACACACGTCGGGTTAGCTCGTCCTCAGATCTCTGTTTAACTGTTTTGCGAAACAAAAAAGTCTCACAAAACACATCAACAATACATTACAGAGTACTTTACACACACATAATTTGACAAGGGCACTATGAAGGCAGGCTCCTCTATTCTTAATTGTATCTTAAGGTATATATTACCCCAGTTTATATGTATTTTATCTAAACATGAGGAGTGGTGCTAGCATTGTTCATGAATATACAAAAACGTTTGGAACTGAGTTCCACTGATAGGAAATGCGTTTATAGCATTCTATGCCCAGACTAATGTTAGAGGCAGGAGAAATGCATTTAAAATATAACCTTTATTTCTTCATTTAAAAGATGGGTAAACAACATGAAAATTAAAATCCCTATCAGAAGCATTTCTGCTATGTCTGTATAGTGTCTCTCTAATTTTTTTTACATCAGGCCTTCTTGTATTATGTAATGTTAGGGAGACACTATATTAGTATTAGTTCAAGGTAACCGTTATGCTTTACTTTTCAGCTGCAGAGCAGTGGCTATTTGTGGTGGGACTAATTATTCCATAAATTATATTTATATACCTATTAGAGCTGCAACAACTAATCGTTATAATCGATAATAATCGATTATGAAAATAGTTGTCAATGCATCTCATAATCGATTAGTTGGTTTGCAACAGCACCAGCTGCTTCACTCCAATGAGCTCCTGCACATGATATTGTGTTTTATGGTTATGCCCTTAGCCTAAAAGACGTCTAAAGTTTACTTTTCACTTTTTCAATACAGTATAAGTTTACAACTACCCCTGGCTTATATGCAACCCAGAAATAATAGCAGTCATCATTTGGATTGCTTATATTAAATCAGGTGATTTGGGACTATGCTTTGCATGATATAGTGCAGAGCTTGTTATTTACACCTTGTCCTAGATTTATGGGAGTTATTTGAATTGATGTGCACTATTATCTGTTTGCACAATTATTAGCTGATTGCATGCTATTGCTGATCATATGTACTGTATGGATACATGTGTAAGGCTTTCTCCTGTTATTGATATAAAGTCCTTAGCGCTTTTGACTTTTTTTTTTTATATTTTTAATAAATCCTTATAATATGTACCAGATTCAACCTCTAAGTATATATCTGATATTTTTAAAGCAGACTAGATATTTTTCCCTAACCTCAGGGCCGGCAATTGCATATAGGGCTAGGCAACCGCCTTAGGGCGCCACAGTATGGGGGCGCAAACTGCCGGTGACAACTGACAACCTGCAGCAGCAACATATATATATATTTTTTTTACACTTGCGGTCCGGTCCACCCCAAGACAACCTTGAATTTTCTTTGGGCAACTTTGGAAATTGGGGTGCCGTGCTAATACATTACTGTACAAGTTATGATCTAGGGAGCGCCTCAAAAAAGTGGGTAGGGATATTGTTGAAATGACACTATACTAATTGAGGTGATATTACACAAATTTAATAATACATACACAATGGTAAATGTTTAAAATAATACTGTGTTAAAATTACTCAGCACAAAGATACACTGCTCAAAAAAATAAAGGGAACACTTAAACAACACAATGTAACTCCAAGTCAATCACACTTCTGTGAAATCAAACTGTCCACTTAGGAAGCAACACTGAGTGACAATCAATGTCACATGCTGTTGTGCAAATGGATAGACAACAGGTGGAAATTATAGGCAATTAGCAAGACACCCCCAATAAAGGAGTAGTTCTGCAGGTGGTGACCACAGACCACTTCTCAGTTCCTATGCTTTCTGGCTGATGTTTTGGTCACTTATGAATGCTGGCTGTGCTTTCACTCTAGTGGTAGCATGAGACGGAGTCTACAACCCACACAAGTGGCTCAGGTAGTGCAGCTCATCCAGGATGGCACATCAATGCGAGCTGTGGCAAGAAGGATTGCTGTGTCTGTCAGCGTAGTGTCCAGAGCATGGAGGCGCTACCAGGAGACAGGCCAGTACATCAGGAGACGTGGAGGAGGCCATAGGAGGGCAACAACCCAGCAGCAGGACCGCTACCTCCGCCTTTGTGCAAGGAGGAACAGAAGGAGCACTGCCAGAGGCCTGCAAAATGACCTCAAGCAGGCCACAAATGTGCATGTGTCTGCTCAAACAGTCAGAAACAGACTCCATGAGGGGGGTATGAGGGCCCGACGTGCACAGGTGGGGGTTGTGCTTACAGCCCAACACCGTGCAAGACGTTTTGCATTTGCCAGAGAACACCAAGATTGGCAAATTCGCCACTGGCGCCCTGTGCTCTTCACAGATGAAAGCAGGTGCACACTGAGCACATTTGACAGACGTGACAGTCTGGAGATGCCGTGGAAAACGTTCTGCTGCCTGCAACATCCTCCAGCATGGCCGGTTTGGCAGTAGGTCAGTAATGGTGTGGGGTGGCATTTCTTTGAGGGGCCGAACAGCCCTCCATGTGCTCTCCAGAGGTAGCCTGACTGCCATTAGGTATCGAGATGAGATCCTCAGACTCCTTGTGAGACCATATGCTGGTGCAGTTGGCCCTGGGTTCCTCCTAATGCAAGACAATGCTAGACCTCATGTGGCTGGAGTGTGTCAGCAGTTCCTGCAAGACGAAGGCATTGATGCTATGGACTGGCCCACCCGTTCCCCAGACCTGAATCCAATTGAGCACATCTGGGACATCATGTCTCGCTCCATCCACCAACTTCACGTTGCACCACAGACTGTCCAGGAGTTGGTGGATGCTTTAGTCCAGGTCTGGGAGGAGATCCCTCAGGAGACCATCCGCCACCTCATCAGGAGCATGCACAGGCGTTGTAGGGAGGTCATACAGGCACGTGGAGGCCACACACACTACTGAGCCTCATTTTGACTTGTTTTAAGGACATTACATCAAAGTTGGATCCGCCTGTAGTGTGTTTTTCCACTTTAATTTTGAGTGTGACTCCAAATCCAGACCTCCATGGGTTAAAAAATTTGATTTCCATTTTTTAATTTTTGTGTGATTTTGTTGTCAGCACATTCAACTATGTAAAGAACAAAGTATTTAATTAGAATATTTAATTCATTCAGATCTAGGATGTGTTATTTTAGTGTTCCCTTTATTTTTTTGAGCAGTGTACATATAGTCTCATATAATTATATAAATAAAAACACAAAAATATTCATGGATCCATGAGTACAATAGATTAAATTAAAATAAAACATATAACCGTCACAAATAAAAAGTGCAATCCTAAATAGTTAAATACATAAAATGTCTCGGTTAAGAGGGATTACTAGATAAACTGTTCCAAATTGACAGTCTAAGATAGCAATCTAAAATGCCAATCTAAAATAACAATCTCAGACAGTAAATAAAATGGCTGTTAGGACTAATAAAGAATAGCTGATGTAGCTAATTAGTGACTAGTACAACTAAAAAAATGTATAATAATAAACAGTGTGTTGCGTCTCCAGGTATGGTGAATAATCCCTGATTACCAGGGTGTGAGTGATACTCCAAGTTCCTTTAGGGCGATCAAGCCCTGTGATAAGTTTATCCTATGAAGAATTGATGTGAAGGTGTCCAAGAAGATGATGATAATAATGTGTCTTTAAAATGCAACAAAAATGCAACAAAAAATGTGTCCTTATGATGTGGCAAAAGTAGTGCAAGAAAAATGTGATAAAAATGCAAAATATAAAAAGTGAAAAGTAAAAAATATAAGAATAAAAAATATAAAATATAAAATAGATCCAATATAGTCAATCTAGATCACAATTAAAAAAAGTGAAAAAAAACTGATGAAGTGTTCGTTCTGATATCCTAAATCCAAACAATAGAACAAAAAAGATTCCCAGTGTACCTGTGGAATACAAAGAACATATAGTGCAATAATGCTAGAATAATCCTAAACTAAATGAAATGAGGCTTACCATAAATAGCCAACGCGTTTCGGCCCTTCCTTGGGCCTTTTTCAAGAATTTGAATTCTGTCCAGTGCGCGCGGGCTTCTGTAGGGAAAGGAGGAGGGGGTGGAGCAGCTATGCAGGAGCTGCGCTGTCCTGACTGGAACAAATCAGTTCTGAAATGGAATGGCAGCAAACAGTCACACAGGTAAGCAAAGCCTGTACTAAAGCGTAAAGCAGAAGCAGTTACTATAGAAAAAACATAGCCTGTCCTTTAAAAGCAAGTGTTTATTTAAGCAAATAGCTCAGAAACTGCACTACGGAAAATAGCTCAGACAGTTAAGTACAAGTTTACTTTTACTCTACTGTCTGAGCTATTTTCCATGCTGCACGTTCTGAACTGTTTGCTTAAATAAACACTTGCTTTTAAAGGACAGGCTTTGCTTTTGAAATATATATATTTTTTTCTGATTTATAAGGAGCCCTGTCTGTGTTTTAAACTTAGTGCCATTTGTGGGAGTACCGAGTATCCCATAATCTGCTTAATGCAGTCCAAGCTCCGTGCAGAGAGATACTTTGCTCTGTAAAATAAGATTAATAAGCCAGGGAGTTGTTCATGCAGAGGGAGGTCACGATGTAACTGGGAAATCGGACACAAGCCCCTCACGGTAAGCAGAGGGGAGGCAAACAGGAGAGGGTCTGTTCTGTTCACTGAACTGCTCGGCTGTGTCTGTTCACTGAACTGTTTGCTTGTTCAGCTCAACTTGGGGATATAAGATGTGATTTCATTAAGAGTGACATGACACTTATGCTGCACTGGATATCCGCATTGTGATAACACCAGAAGTATGTTACTTGCTTTTTGCAGTTGTGGCATGTTGTAAATTAATATGGCAAACCCCAAGGCAGAACATACAGTGATCTGAGATGTCATAGCAGAAAATGCAGCATGTCTGCAGAAAGAAAAGGACACATGCAGGAACTGTCAACGATTTAACCTTGCAGCACTGATCCACATTTGGCTGTTCTCTTCAAACAGAAGTGTGCTCTGGCTGCACTGTGTAAGTTTTCCTTATCACAGTGCATCCAGAGCAAAGTGCTGTTTGAAGAGAACAGTCAAATATGCAGTAGCGCGGCAAAGCAGCAGTGCATTTATTGTTTACTATCTCTAACCCACCCCTTAACCTTTCCCAGTCTGCAAAGCTGTTTTTTTTCTGAATCTAAGACGTTCTTACGAGCAATGCACGTTTTTATTACTACATTTCTATGTTAGACTAAGAGAAAATTAAACTAATTTATTCAAGAGACATTTTTACAATTTCTTTTGTCTGCAGCTAATTTGCAATCCAATTTTCAACTATTGCACTATATAATAAAACTTTAAAAATGACATTATCCTCTGGTTAACCAACATATTGCAATTGAACTGGTGCTTTAGTGTAACTGCCTAATTTAAAATTGAATTTTATTTAAAATTATGATCTGCAGCAAATTTTTCACTAAAAAAACTCATCGCAGAAAGTGAAAAAATGTTCTGCCTCTGGGATGGCAAAACTATGGGTGATGGCAGACATTAAACAATTATGCTATTGGTTTACACAATACAGAAGAGGTGGGAATAAGCATGTAAATGTGTGTGTGTGTATACATTTGTGTGTGTGTGTGTATACATTTGTGTATGTATGTGTAAATTTGTGTATGTATGTGTAAATTTGTGTATGTATGTGTAAATATGTGTGTGTATGTGTAAATATGTGTGTATGTGTAAATATGTGTGTGTGTGTAAATATGTGTGTATGTGTAAATATGTGTGTGTATGTATGTGTGTGTGTGTAAATATGTGTGTGTATGTGTATGTATGTGTGCATGTGTAAATATATGTGTGTATGTGTAAATGTGTGTGTGTGTATGTATGTGTAAATATGTGTGTATGTATGTGTAAATATGTGTGTGTGTATGTGTAAATATGTGTGTGTGTATGTATGTGTAAATATGTGTGTGTGTGTATGTGTAAATATGTGTGTGTATGTGTATGTGTGTGTATGTATGTGTAAATATGTGTGTGTATGTATGTGTAAATATGTGTGTGTTTGTGTAAATATGTGTGTATGTGTAAATATGTGTGTGTATGTATGTGTAAATATGTGTGTGTGTATGTAAATATGTATATGTGTGTGTGTATGTATGTGTAAATATGTGTGTGTGTATGTAAATATGTGTATGTATGTGTAAATGTGTGTATGTATGTGTAAATATGTGTGTGTGTATGTATGTGTAAATATGTGTGTATGTATGTGTAAATATGTGTGTGTGTATTTGTAAATATGTGTGTGTGTATGTATGTGTAAATATGTGTGTGTGTGTATGTGTAAATATGTGTGTATGTGTATGTGTGTGTATGTATGTGTAAATATGTGTGTGTATGTATGTGTAAATATGTGTGTGTTTGTGTAAATATGTGTGTATGTGTAAATATGTGTGTGTATGTATGTGTAAATATGTGTGTGTGTATGTAAATATGTGTGTGTGTATGTGTAAATATGTGTGTGTGTGTAAATATGTGTGTGTATATGTAAATATGTGTGTGTATGTGTAAATATGTGTGTGTGTATGTATGTATGTGTAAATATGTGTGTGTGTATGTATGTGTAAATATGTGTGTGTGTGTATGTGTAAATATGTGTGTATGTATGTGTAAATATGTGTGTGTGTGTATGTGTAAATATGTGTGTGTATGTGTATGTATGTGTGTGTATGTATGTGTAAATATGTGTGTGTATGTATGTGTAAATATGTGTGTGTATGTAAATATGTGTGTATGTGTAAATATGTGTGTGTATGTATGTGTAAATATGTGTGTGTGTGTATGTAAATATGTGTGTATGTATGAGTAAATATGTGTGTGTATGTATGTGTAAATATGTGTGTGTATGTGTAAATATGTGTGCGTGTGTAAATATGTGTGTGTATGTATGTGTGTATGTGTAAATATGTGTGTATGTGTAAATATGTGTGTGTGTATGTATGTGTAAATATGTGTGTGTGTATGTATGTGTAAATATGTGTGTATGTATGTGTAAATATGTGTGTATGTATGTGTAAATATGTGTGTGTGTATGTATGTGTAAATATGTGTGTGTATGTGTAAATATGTGTGTATGTATGTGAAAATATGTGTGTGTATGTGTAAATATGTGTGTATGTGTAAATATGTGTGTGTATGTATGTGTAAATATGTGTGTATGTATGTGTAAATATGTGTGTGTGTATGTATGTGTAAATATGTGTGTGTGTATGTATGTGTAAAGATGTGTGTGTGTATGTTTGTGTAAATATGTGTGTGTATGTATGTGTAAATATGTGTGTGTGTGTGTGTGTGTGTGTGCATGTGTAAATATGTGTGTGTATGTATGTGTAAATATGTGTGTGTATGTATGTGTAAATATGTGTGTGTATGTGTAAATATGTGTGTATGTGTAAATATGTGTGTGTATGTATGTGTAAATATGTGTGTGTGTATGTAAATATGTGTGTGTGTATGTATGTGTAAAGATGTGTGTATGTGTAAATATGTGTGTGTGTGTATGTGTAAATATGTGTGTGTATGTATGTGTAAATATGTGTGTGTATGTGTAAATATGTGTGTGTGTGTATGTGTAAATATGTGTGTGTATGTGTAAATATGTGTGTGTATGTATGTGTAAATATGTGTGTGTGTGTATGTGTAAATATGTGTGTGTGTGTGTGTATGTGTCTATGTGTAAATATGTGTGTGTATGTGTAAATATGTGTGTGTGTGTGTATGTATGTGTAAATATGTGTGTGTGTGTATGTATGTGTAAATATGGGTGTGTGTGTTTGTGTGTATGTATGTGTAAATATGGGTGTGTGTGTATGTGTAAATATGTGTTTATGTATGTGTAACTATGTGTGTGTGAAAATATGTGTTTATGTATGTGTAACTATGTGTGTGTGAAAATATGTATGTGTGAGTATGTATGCATGTGCAAAATTGTATTGTATGTATGAATGTGTGTGTAGGTAAATTTTGTTACCTGCTATGTTGAACAGAGTCACTACTTGGCACATTATGTCATGCAGAAATATGTATTACACATTACTAGAACATTTTGTTAAGTAGCAGTGTATATAATTTTTTTTGGGGGGGGCAGCAAAATGTGTCTTTGCCTGTGTAGCCAAAAATCCTAGCACAGGCCCTGCCTAACCTTATAGCTGGTTATTTACCATTGCATATAGATATTCAAGATATTTTTATGTTATAATGAAGTCCAGGCTTACTTTATTAAGAGGCCCCTTGCCATGTGTAAATATGTGTGTGTATGTATGTGTAAATATGTGTGTGTGTATGTAAATATGTGTGTATGTATGTGTAAATGTGTGTGTGTATGTATGTGTAAATATGTGTGTGTGTATGTATGTGTAAAGATGTGTGTGTGTATGTTTGTGTAAATATGTGTGTGTATGTATGTGTAAATATGTGTGTGTGTGTGTGTGTGTGTGTGTATGTGTATGTGTAAATATGTGTGTGTGTGTGTGTGTGTGTGTGTGTGTGTATGTGTAAATATGTGTGTGTATGTATGTGTAAATATGTGTGTGTATGTGTAAATATGTGTGTATGTGTAAATATGTGTGTATGTGTAAATATGTGTGTGTGTATGTAAATATGTGTGTGTGTATGTGTAAATATGTGTGTATGTGTAAATATGTGTGTGTGTATGTATGTGTAAATATGTGTGTGTGTATGTAAATATGTGTGTATGTATGTGTAAATGTGTGTGTGTATGTATGTGTAAATATGTGTGTGTGTATGTATGTGTAAAGATGTGTGTGTGTATGTTTGTGTAAATATGTGTGTGTATGTATGTGTAAATATGTGTGTGTGTGTGTGTGTGTGTGTATGTGTAAATATGTGTGTGTGTGTGTGTGTATGTGTAAATATGTGTGTGTGTGTATGTGTAAATATGTGTGTGTGTGTATGTGTAAATATGTGTGTATGTGTAAATATGTGTGTGTATGTGTAAATATGTGTGTGTATGTGTAAATATGTGTGTGTATGTATGTGTAAATATGTGTGTGTGTGTGTGTGTATGTGTAAATATGTGTGTGTGTGTATGTGTAAATATGTGTGTGTATGTGTAAATATGTGTGTGTGTGTGTATGTATGTGTAAATATGTGTGTGTGTGTATGTATGTGTAAATATGTGTGTGTGTTTGTGTGTATGTATGTGTAAATATGGGTGTGTGTGTATGTGTAAATATGTGTTTATGTATGTGTAACTATGTGTGTGTGAAAATATGTATGTGTGAGTATGTATGCATGTGCAAAATTGTATTGTATGTATGAATGTGTGTGTAGGTAAATTTTGTTACCTGCTATGTTGAACAGAGTCACTACTTGGCACATTATGTCATGCAGAAATATGTATTACACATTACTAGAACATTTTGTTAAGTAGCAGTGTATATAATTTTTTTTGGGGGGGCAGCAAAATGTGTCTTTGCCTGTGTAGCCAAAAATCCTAGCACCGGCCCTGCCTAACCTTATAGCTGGTTATTTACCATTGCATATAGATATTCAAGATATTTTTATGTTATAATGAAGTCCAGGCTTACTTTATTAAGAGGCCCCTTGCCAAGGTGGAAAACACTTTGCATTGGTGAAGAGCTGACAAAGATAAATATAACACTTTGATGAAATTGGCAAAACCCTACTTATGCATCTCAAGCATCTGAGCACCTCTTCTCTGTTGCAGGCAATATAGCTTGCAAAAAGAGAGCCAGGAGTATGTGTCATGTTGACATTTTTACATTTCAATGCAAAGTTTCTGAAAGACTGAATAACAGAATATCATAAATAGTTATATTCTTCCTCTTTCTAGTTCTACTTCTTTTCAAACAGGTTGTGGTTTTGTTTCATTATAAAACTGTGCTCTGCTGCTTAAAAATTGGACAAACAGTTGTGTTAATGTAAAGTTTTAGTCTGAAGTTTATATGTGTAACACTCAGTATGTGGATTTTATTTAAAATATAGGAAACAATTATTGATTCTTTTTTTATACGATTAATCGAAAAAATAATCGGCCGATTAATCGATTATGAAAATAATCGTTAGTTGCAGCCCTAATACCTATGGTACTGTATACTTATTATTATGATTTTGTCCCATATAACCAGATGAGTGCTTGTGACATGATTGCGCTAATATGGTGGCAGAATATGGTGGCAGATGTTTCTATGTTATATTGGTGATATTGTGTGAATTGTTTGCAAGGGCTGTCTATGTTCTCGGTCTTTATTTTGTCAATTTAAGCACTGGTAACTTAGCAAAAGAGATGGGGGAGAGCCAGAGCAAAAGAGATGGATGGAGAGAGAGAGAGCAAAAAAAAAGGAGAGACAGAGCAAAAGAGAGCGCAAAAGAGAGGGGGGAGAGACAGTGCGCAAAAGAGAGGGGGGTGAGACAGAGCGCAAAAGAGAGGGGGGAGAGAGCGCAAAAGAGAAGGGGGAGAGAGAGAGCGCAAAAGAGAGGGGGGAGAGAGAGCGCAAAAGAGAGGGGGGAGAGAGCGCAAAAGAAAGGGGGATAGAGAGAGCAAAAGAGAGGGGGAGAGAGAGCGAGCAAAAGAGGGGGAGAGAGAGCGAGCAAAAGAGGCGGAGAGAGTGAGTGCAAAAGAGAGGGGGGAGAGAGAGCGCAAAAGAGGGGGGGAGAGAGAGCGCAAAAGAGAGAGAGAGAGCAAAAGAGAGGGGGAGAGAGAGAGCGTAAAGAGAGGGGGGAGAGAGAGAGCAAAAGAGAGGGGGGAGAGAGAGCAAAAGAGAGGGGGGAGAGAGAGCAAAAGAGAGGGGGAGAGAGAGAGCGTAAAGAGAGGGGGCAGAGAGAGAGCAAAAGAGAGGGGGGAGAGAGAGCAAAAGAGAGGGGGGAGAGAGAGCAAAAGAGAGGGAGAGAGAGGGAGCAAAAGAGAGAGGGGGAGAGAGAGCGCAACAGAGAGGGGGGGAGAGAGAGCGCAACAGAGAGGGGGAGAGAGCGCGCAAAAGAGAGGGGGGAGAGAGCGCGCAAAAGAGAGGGGGGAGAGAGCGAGCCCAAAAGAGAGGGGGAGAGAGAGAGCGCAAAAGAGAGGGGAGAGAGAACGCAAAAGAGAGGGGGAGAGAGAGAGCGCAAAAGAGAGGGGGAGAGAGAGAAAGCGCAAAAGAGAGGGGGAGAGAGAGAGCGCAAAAGAGAGGGGGAGAGAGAGAGCGCAAAAGAGAGGGGGAGAGAGAGAGCGCAAAAGAGAGGGGGAGAGAGAGAGCACAAAAGAGAGGGGGAGAGAGAGAGCGCAAAAGAGAGGGGGAGAGAGAGAGCGCAAAAGAGAGGGGGAGAGAGAGAGCGCAAAAGAGAGGGGGAGAGAGAGAGCGCAAAAGAGAGGGGGAGAGAGAGAGCGCAAAAGAGAGGGGGAGAGAGAGAGCGCAAAAGAGAGGGGGAGAGAGCGTAAAAGAGAGGGGGAGAGGGAGCAAAAGAGAGGGGGGGAGAGAGGGAGTGCAAAAGAGAGGGGGGAGAGAGCGCAAAAGAGGGGGAGAGAGAGCGCAAAAGAGAGGGGGAGAGAGAGAGCGCAAAAGAGGGGGAGAGAGCGTAAAAGAGAGGGGGAGAGGGAGCAAAAGAGAGGGGGGGAGAGAGGGAGCTAAAGAGAGAGGGGGGGAGAGAGCGCAAAAGAGAGGGGGAGAGAGCGCAAAAGAGAGGGGGAGAGAGAGAGCGCAAAACAGAGGGGGAGAGAGAGAGCGCAAAACAGAGGGGGAGAGAGAGAGCGCAAAAGAGAGGGGGAGAGAGCGCAAAAGAGAGGGGGAGAGAGCGCAAAAGAGAGGGGGAGAGAGCGCAAAATAGAGGGGGAGAGAGAGAGCGCAAAATAGAGGGGGAGAGAGAGAGCGCAAAAGAGAGGGGGAGAGAGCGCAAAAGAGAGGGGGAGAGAGCGCAAAATAGAGGGGGAGAGAGAGAGCTCAAAAGAGGGGGGGAGAGAGAGTGCAAAAGAGAGGGGGAGAGAGAGAGCGCAAAATAGAGGGGGAGAGAGAGAGCGTAAAATAGAGGGGGGGAGAGAGCACAAAAGAGAGGGGGAGAGGGAGCAAAAGAGAGGGGGGAGAGAGGGAGCAAAAGAGAGGGGGGAGAGAGCACAAAAGAGAGGTGGAGTGAGAGAGAGCGCAAAAGAGAGGGGGAGAGAGCGCAAAAGAGAGGGGGGGAGAGAGAGCGCAAAAGAGAGGGGGAGAGAGAGAGTGCAAAAGAGAGAGGGGGGAGAGAGCGTAAAAGAGGGGGGGGGGAGAGAGCACAAAAGAGAGGGGAGAGAGAGCAAAAGAGAGGGGGGGAGAGAGGGAGCAAAAGAGAGTGGGGAGAGAGTACAAAAGAGAGGGGGGGAGAGAGGGAGCAAAAGAGAGGGGGGAGAGAGCGCAAACGAGAGGTGGGAGAGAGCGCAAACGAGAGGGGGGGAGAGAGAGCGCAAAATAGAGGGGGAGAGAGAGAGCGTAAAATAGAGGAGGAGAGAGAGAGATCGCAAAAGAGAGGGGGGAGAGAGCACAAAAGAGAGGGGGGAGAGAGAGAGCAAAAGAGAGGGGGGAGAGAGGGAGCAAAAGAGAGGGGGGAGAGAGCACAAAAGAGAGGTGGAGTGAGAGAGAGAGCGCAAAAGAGAGGGGGAGAGAGCGCAAAAGAGAGGGGGAGAGAGCGCAAAAGAGAGGGGGAGAGAGAGAGCGCGAAAGAGGGGGAGGGGAGAGAGCGTAAAAGAGGGGGGGGGAGAGAGCGTAAAAGAGGGGGGGGGGGAGAGCACAAAAGAGAGGGGAGAGAGAGCAAAAGAGAGGGGGGAGAGAGGGAGCAAAAGAGAGGGGGGAGAGAGCACAAAAGAGAGGGGGGGAGAGAGGGAGCAAAAGAGAGGGGGGGAGAGAGCAAAAGAGAGGTGGAGTGAGAGCGCAAAAGAGAGGGGGAGAGAGCGCAAACGAGGGGTGGAGAGAGAGCGCAAACAAGAGGGGGGGAGAGAGAGCGCAAACGAGAGGGGGGAGAGAGAGCGCAAAAGAGAGGGGGGAGAGAGAGCGCAAAAGAGAGGGGGGAGAGAGAGAGCAAAAGAGAGGGGGGAGAAAGGGAGCAAAAGAGAGGGGGGGAGAAAGAGAGCAAAAGAGAGGGGGGGAGAGAGAGAGCAAAAGAGAGGGGGGGAGAGAGAGAGCAAAAGAGAGGGGGAGAGAGAGAGCAAGAGAGAGGGGGGAGAGAGAGAGTAAAAGAGAGGGGGGAGAGAGAGAGTAAAAGAGAGAGGGGAGAGAGAGGGCAAAAGAGAGGGGGGAGAGAGCAAAAGAGAGGGGGGAGAGAGCAAAAGAGAGGTGGAGCGAGAGAGAGCGCAAAAGAGAGGGGGAAAGAGCACAAAAGAGAGGGGGAGAGAGAGAGCAAGGGGTGGGACCGCTGTACTACACAAAATGGCCCGTGTGAACAGGCTTTAGGACTAGTGCTATAATAAGTTACACAATATATAAGTAACATTTAGCAATATAACGTAAATGAAAGAAGTTACATCACAACAAATCGGAACAAACACTGCACCTAACACTGCAATAAGCCATTTGTCTCTAAGCACAGTATTATTGCTAAAACCTATATTCAAAAGTGTTCAATTATAACACAAATGATGGATGCTATGTATATCTTCAGAATAGAAAGCATTCAACTAGTCTTTTGAAATTACTATTGAAATAGAAACTAAATAAATTTATCAGTGCGTAAATTGACAAAATAAAGACCGAGAACATAGACAGCCCTTGAAAACAATTCACACAATATCACCAATATAACAGAGAAACATCTGCCACCATATTCTGCCACCATATTAGCACAATCATGTCACAAGCACTCATCTGGTATGGGACAATACCATAATAATAAGTATACCGTACCATAGGTATATAAATATAATTTATGGAATAATTAGTCCCACCACAAATAGCCACTGCTCTGCAGCTGAAAAGTAAAACATAACAGTTACCTTGAACTAATAATATAGTGTCTCCCTAACATTGCATAATACAAGAAGGCCTGAGGTAAAATAAATTGAGAGACACTATACAGACATAGCAAAATTGCTTCTGATAGGGATTTTAATTTTCATGTTGTTAACCAATCTTTTAAATGAAGAAATGAAGGTTATATTTTAAATGCATTTTTCCTACCTCTAACATTAGTCTGGGCATAGAGTGCTATAAAAGCATTTCCTACATTACAGAGTACACTTACACTCATAATAACACCATCTAATAAAAATTATACATTAAAAAATTATTGCACACAAAAGTTATGACTCAAAGATATCAAGTCTCAGGTGTTAGGGAAAAAAAAGACTTCAAGGGGCTTTTAAAATAGAGATACATACATATACATGTCTAGAAATATATATGTGTAGATGTATTTATGTTTATATATGTCTGTAAATACATAAACACATAAATACATATGCACACATATACAGACATAAGTGCATTGGAGTCCTTTGCAGTTAAGTAGATGAAAACATGTAAAAGTATTTTTATGCAATATTTATTTTTAGTAAAGGTTTTAACTATGTATTTACTGTAAATATTTGACATTCGAAAGTTTTGCACATAGCAGAATATGTTCTAAGTAGTTCTAAATATATATATTTCTATATATATCTGTATATATTTATACCTATATATAACTGTGTGTGTGTATATATATATATATATATATATATATGTGTGTGTGTGTGTGCATATATATTGGAATGTTAATGTGAAATATTCATATTTCTCCAACATTGGTGTGTCCGGTCCACGGCGTCATCCATAACTTGTGGGAATATTCTCTTCCCCAACAGGAAATGGCAAAGAGCACAGCAAAAGCTGTCCATATAGTCCCTCCTAGGCTCCGCCCCCCCAGTCATTCTGTTTGCCGCTGAACAAGCAGCATCTCCACGGAGATGGTGAAGAGTATGTGGTGTTTAGTTGTAGTTTTTTATTCTACTATCAAGAGTTTGTTATTTTAAAATAGTGCTGGTATGTACTATTTACTCTGAAACAGAAAAAGATGAAGAGTTCTGTTTGTGAGAGGAGTATGATTTTAGCAGCAGTAACTAAAATCGTTTGCTGTTTCCACATAGGACTTTTGAGATGAGATAACTTCAGTTGGGGGAAACAGTTGGCAGACTTTTCTGCTTAAGGTATGACTAGCCATATTTCTAACAAGACTGTGTAATGCTGGAAGGCTGTCATTTTTCCCCTCATGGGGACCGGTAAGCCATTTTCTTAGTCTCAAACAGAATAAAGGGCTTAATATGGGCTATAAAACTGGTAGACACTTTTATGGGCTAGATCGATTGCTTTATTTGGGCATTTTATACAGTTTGATGTTGAAATTCACACTTTATATCTTTGGGGAACGGTTTTTTACGTCAGGCACTGGTTTAGACACCTTCCCAGTCAGGAAGGGCCTTCTCTGTAGTAGGCAGAGCCTCATTTTCGTGCCATTACTGCGCAGTTACTTTTGAGAGCAGTACATGCAGCTGCATGTGTGTGGGTCTGGAATTAGTTGAAAAGGTTCCTAGAAGGCTTCATTTGGTATCGTATACTCCCCTGGGTTTGGTGAAATCGCAGCAAAGGCTGGAGCTGGGACTGTAAGGGGGTTAAAACTGTAAACGGCTCCGGTTTCCTCATTTTAAGGGTTAACAGTCTGAAATTTGGGGTGCAATGCTTTGAATGCTTTAAGACACTGTGGTGAAAATTTGGTTAAAATTGAACAATTCCTTCATAGTTTTTCACATATTCAGTAATAAAGTGTGCCCTGTTTAAATTTTAAAGAGACAGTAACGGTTTTGTTTTAAAACGTTTTTTGTACTTTATTGACAAGTTTAAGCCTGTTTAACATGTCTGTGCCTTCAGATAGACTATGTTCTGTATGTATGGAAGCCAATGTGTCTCCCCCTTCAAATATGTGTGATAATTGTGCCATAGCGTCCAAACAAAGTAAGGACAGTACTGCCACAGATAGTAAAGTTGCCCAAGATGATTCATCAGATGAAGGGAGTAGACATAGTTCTACATCATCTCCTTCTGTGTCTACACCAGTTTTGCCCACGCAGGAGACCCCTAGTACTTCTAGCGCGCCAATGCTTGTTACTATGCAACAATTGACGGCAGTAATGGATAACTTAATAGCAAATATTTTATCCAAAACGCCTGCATTTCAGAGAAAACGCGATTGCTCTGTTTTAAACACTGTAGAGCAGGAGGGCGCTGATGATAATTGCTCTGTCATACCCTCACACCAATCTGAAGTGGCCATGAGGGAGGTTTTGTCAGATGGGGAAATTTCTGATTCAGGTAGAATTTCTCAACAGGCAGAACC
Organism: Bombina bombina; assembly: GCF_027579735.1. Classification (NCBI taxonomy): domain Eukaryota; kingdom Metazoa; phylum Chordata; class Amphibia; order Anura; family Bombinatoridae; genus Bombina; species Bombina bombina. Next base: position 1,158,489,724 of record NC_069501.1, on the reverse strand, counting down.
TGATGTTGTGACATTTAAATTTAAATTAGAGCACCTCCGCGCACTACTTAAGGAGGTGCTATCTACTCTGGATGATTGTGACAACCTGGTCATTCCAGAAAAATTGTGCAAGATGGACAAGTTCCTAGAGGTCCCGGTGCACCCCGACGCTTTTCCAATACCCAAGCGGGTGGCGGACATAGTGAATAAGGAGTGGGAGAAGCCCGGCATACCTTTTGTCCCTCCTCCTATATTTAAGAAATTATTTCCTATGGTCGACCCCAGAAAGGACTTATGGCAGACAGTCCCTAAGGTTGAGGGGGCAGTTTCTACACTAGCCAAACGCACTACCATTCCTATCGAGGATAATTGTGCTTTCAAAGATCCTATGGATAAAAAATTGGAGGGTTTGCTTAAAAAGATTTTTGTACAGCAAGGTTACCTCCTGCAACCTATTTCGTGCATTATTTCTGTCACTACAGCAGCGTGGTTCTGGTTCGAGGAACTAGAAAAGTCGCTCAGTAGAGAGACTCCGTATGAGGAGGTTATGGACAGAATTCACGCACTTAAGTTAGCTAATTCATTTATTTTAGATGCCGCTTTGCAGTTAGCTAGATTAGCGGCGAAAAATTCAGGGTTTGCAATTGTGGCGCGCAGAGCGCTCTGGCTAAAGTCTTGGTCAGCGGATGTATCTTCCAAGACAAAATTGCTTAATATCCCTTTCAAAGGTAAAACCCTCTTTGGGCCAGAATTGAAAGAGATTATCTCAGACATCACTGGGGGTAAGGGCCATGCCCTCCCACAAGATAGGCCTTTCAAGGCCAAGAATAAGTCTAATTTTCGTTCCTTTCACAATTTCAGGAACGGACCGGCCTCCAACTCTGCAGCCTCTAGACAAGAGGGTAATGCTTCGCAGACCAAACCAGCTTGGAAACCGATGCAAGGCTGGAACAAGGGTAAACAGGCCAAGAAGCCTGCTGCTGCTACCAAAACAGCATGAAGGAGTAGCCCCCGATCCGGGACCGGATCTAGTAGGGGGCAGACTCTCTCTCTTCGCTCAGGCTTGGGCAAGAGATGTTCAGGATCCCTGGGCACTAGAAATAGTTTCTCAGGGTTATCTTCTGGAATTCAAGGAACTACCCCCAAGGGGACGGTTCCACATGTCTCACTTATCTTCAAACCAAATAAAGAGACAGGTTTTCTTACATTGTGTAGAAGACCTGTTAAAAATGGGAGTGATACACCCAGTTCCAAGTGTGGAACAAGGACTGGGGTTTTACTCAAATCTGTTTGTAGTTCCCAAAAAAGAGGGAACCTTCAGACCAATTCTGGATTTAAAGATTCTAAACAAATTTCTCAGAGTGCCATCGTTCAAAATGGAAACTATTCGAATGATTTTACCTACAATCCAGGAGGGTCAATTTATGACTACCGTGGATCTAAAGGATGCGTATCTACATATTCCTATCCACAAAGATCATCATCAATTCCTAAGGTTCGCCTTTCTGGACAAACATTACCAGTTTGTGGCTCTCCCATTCGGGCTAGCCACTGCTCCAAGGATTTTCACAAAGGTACTCGGGTCCCTTCTAGCGGTTCTAAGACCAAGGGGCATTGCAGTGGCACCTTACTTGGACGACATTCTGATACAAGCGTCGTCTCTTTCAAAGGCAAAGGCTCACACAGACATCGTTCTGGCCTTTCTCAGATCTCACGGGTGGAAGGTGAACATAGAAAAAAGTTCCCTGTCTCCGTCGACAAGAGTTCCTTTCTTGGGGACAATAATAGATTCTTTAGAAATGAAGATTTTCCTGACAGATGTCAGAAAGTCAAAACTTCTAAACGCTTGTCAAGTTCTTCACTCTGTTCCACGACCTTCCATAGCTCAGTGCTTGGAAGTAGTAGGGTTGATGGTTGCAGCAATGGACATAGTTCCTTTTGCGCAAATTCATCTAAGACCATTACAACTGTGCATGCTGAAACAGTGGAATGGGGACTATACAGACTTGTCTCCAGTGATTCAAGTAGATCAGAAGACCAGAGACTCACTCCGTTGGTGGCTGACCCAGGATCACCTCTCCCAGGGAATGAGCTTCCGCAGACCAGAGTGGGTCATCGTCACAACCGAAGCCAGTCTAGTGGGCTGGGGCGCGGTCTGGGACTCCCTGAAAGCTCAGGGTGTATGGTCTCGGGAAGAGTCTCTTCTCCCGATAAACATTCTGGAACTGAGAGCGATATTCAATACTCTCAGGGCTTGGCCTCAACTAGCAAAGGCCAGATTCATAAGATTCCAATCAGACAACATGACGACTGGCGATGAGAGAAGTGACCAAAATAATAAAATGGGCGGAGGATCACTCCTGCCACCTATCTGCGATCCACATCCCAGGAGTGGAAAACTGGGAGGCGGATTATCTGATTATCTGAGTCGTCAGACTTTCCATCCGGGGGAATGGGAACTCCACCCGGAGATATTTGCCCAGTTGACCCAATTATGGGGCATTCCAGACATGGATCTGATGGCGTCTCGTCAGAACTTCAAGGTTCCTTGCTACGGGTCCAGATCCAGGGATCCCAAGGCGACTCTAGTGGATGCATTAGTGGCACCTTGGGCCTTCAACCTAGCTTATGCGTTTCCACCGTTTCCTCTCATTCCCAGGCTGGTAGCCAGGATCAAACAGGAGAGGGCCTCTGTGATTTTGATAGCTCCTGCGTGGCCACGCAGGACTTGGTATGCAGACCTGGTGAATATGTCATCGGCTCCACCATGAAAGCTACCTTTGAGATAGGATCTTCTAGTACAAGGTCCATTCGAACATCCAAATCTAGTTTCTCTCCAGCTGACGGATTGGAAATTGAACGCTTGATTTTATCTAAGCGTGGGTTTTCGGATTCTGTGATAGATACTCTGGTACAAGCCAGAAAACCTGTAACTAGAAAAATTTACCATAAAATATGGAAAAGATATATCTGTTGGTGTGAATCAAAGGGATTCTCATGGAGTAAGATTAAAATTCCTTGGATCCTTTCCTTTCTCCAAGAAGGTTTGGACAAGGGATTATCAGCGAGTTCTCTAAAAGGACAGATTTCTGCTTTATCTGTCTTGTTGCACAAACGACTGGCAGCTGTGCCAGATGTTCAAGCTTTTGTTCAGGCTTTGGTCAGGATCAAGCCTGTTTACAGACCTTTGACTCCTCCCTGGAGTCTGAATTTAGTTCTTTCAGTTCTTCAAGGGGTTCTGTTTGAACCTCTACATTCCATAGATATCAAGCTATTATCTTGGAAAGTTCTGTTTTTGGTTGCTATTTCTTCTGATAGAAGAGTTTCTGAATTATCTGCTCTGCAGTGTAATCCGCCCTATCTGGTGTTCCATTCAGATAAGGTTGTTTTGCGTACTAAACCTGGTTTCCTTCCAAAGGTTGTTTCCAACAAGAATATTAACCAGGAAATAGTTGTGCCTTCTTTGTGTCCGAATCCAGTTTCAAAGAAGGAACGTTTGTTACATAATTTAGATGTAGTCCGTGCTTTAAAGTTCTATTTAGAAGCAGCAAAGGATTTCAGACAAACGTCTTCTCTGTTTGTCGTTTATTCTGGCAAGAGGAGAGGTCAAAAAGCTACTGCTACCTCTCTTTCCTTTTGGCTGAAAAGCATCATCCGATTGGCTTACGAGACTGCCGGACAGCAGCCTCCCGAACGAATCACAGCTCACTCTACTAGGGCTGTGGCTTCCTCATGGGCCTTTAAGAATGAGGCTTCTGTTGATCAGATATGTAAGGCAGCGACTTGGTCTTCTCTGCACACTTTTGCCAAATTCTACAAATTTGATACTTTTGCTTCTTCGGAGGCTATTTTTGGGAGAAAGGTTTTGCAAGCCGTGGTGCCTTCTGTTTAGGTAACCTGATTGGCTCCCTCCCTTTATCCGTGTCCTAAAGCTTTGGTATTGGTTCCCACAAGTTATGGATGACGCCGTGGACCGGACACACCAATGTTGGAGAAAACAGAATTTATGCTTACCTGATAAATTACTTTCTCCAACGGTGTGTCCGGTCCACGGCCCACCCTGGTTTTTTAATCAGGTTTGATAAATTTCTTTCTTTAACTACAGTCACCACGGCACCCTATAGTTTCTCCTTTTTTTTTTTCTCCTGTCCGTCGGTCGAATGACTGGGGGGGGCGGAGCCTAGGAGGGACTATATGGACAGCTTTTGCTGTGCTCTTTGCCATTTCCTGTTGGGGAAGAGAATATTCCCACAAGTTATGGATGACGCCGTGGACCGGACACACCGTTGGAGAAAGTAATTTATCAGGTAAGCATAAATTCTGTTTTTCATGTCTGGTTAGAGCTCATGAGAATATGGAATCAGGTTTGCCCGCAAGTAGGGTATTAGGTTTTTTTCCCCCACTTTTTTTTCTCTCTGTTGGCTTCTATGGGGGAATACGTGAACACGCACATGGTATTCTAAGTTCGTCTTTTAGCGCTCGAGGGTTAGCATGCAAGCAAAAACAGTTTACTTTTCAACTCGTAATACGAGTGCAACCCGACGCCCGCAAAAAGCTAACTTCTAGCTCAGTTAAAGCTTGAGCTGGAGCGGTAAATAGCGCTCCATTCGTAATCTGGAGCAATATATGTTATTTGCCCCCCCCCCCGACATATTTAGCATTTCAATACCTAATATAAATAACATTGTAGGTTAAAGGTCTGCTTAATGGGACATAATACTCATATGCTAAATCACTTGAAACTGATGCAGCATAACTCTAAAAAGCTGACAGAAAAATATCACCTGAGAATCTCTATGTAAAAAAAGGAAGACATTTTACCTCACAATTTCCTCAGCTCACCAGAGTAAGTGCTAGTAAAAGTTATCTTTCAGTTACTGCCCAGCTGCAGGTAAAAAAAAAGGAAGAAATGTACAGTAGCCAATCAGCATCAGCAATGCTGAGGTCATGAACTCTTTTACTGTGATCTCATGGGATTTCACTTAACTCACATGAGATTTCATAGTAAACTTCCTAAAACTGAATAAGGAAATAACATGAGTGTGCATGAAGTTCGCTCCCTTGCAGGTACCGGGACAGGCATACTGATTTGCTGCTTAAAGTCCTTTACAATGGGGTGTGAATACTTAGGACATTTTAAGGTAACATATCTTTCTTTTTGACATAGAGATGTTCAGGTGATATTTTCTAGCCAGCTTTTTACAGCTATGCTGCATCACTTTCAAGTGTTTTAACATTTGGGTATCATGGCCTTTTGACTTTGAGGTTCAGCCTATTGTTATGGGCTTGTCCTAGGCAATCGTTTTTAATGATAAAAACGGCTATTTCTCCAACATAGGTGTGTCCGGTCCACGGCGTCATCCTTACTTGTGGGATATTCTCTTCCCCAACAGGAAATGGCAAAGAGCCCAGCAAAGCTGGTCACATGATCCCCCCTAGGCTCCGCCTACCCCAGTCATTCTCTTTGCCGTTGTACAGGCAACATCTCCACGGAGATGGCTTAGAGTTTTTTAGTGTTTAACTGTAGTTTTTATTATTCAATCAAGAGTTTGTTATTTTAAAATAGTGCTGGTATGTACTATTTACTCAGAAACAGAAAAGAGATGAAGATTTCTGTTTGTATGAGGAAAATGATTTTAGCAACCGTTACTAAAATCCATGGCTGTTCCACAATGGACTGTTGAGAGGAATTAACTTCAGTTGGGGGAACAGTGAGCAGTCTCTTGCTGCTTGAGGTATGACACATTCTAACAAGACGATGTAATGCTGGAAGCTGTCATTTTCCCTATGGGATCCGGTAAGCCATGTTTATTAAGATTGTAAATAAGGGCTTCACAAGGGCTTATTAAGACTGTAGACTTTTTCTGGGCTAAATCGATTCATTATTAACACATATTTAGCCTTGAGGAATCATTTAATCTGGGTATTTTGATAAGTTTATATCGGCAGGCACTTTTTTAGACACCTTTCTCTTTAGGGGCTTTCACAAATCATATGACATGCAGTCGCATGTGTGAGGAGCTCTGATACATAGAAAAGACTTTCTGAAGGCGTCATTTGGTATCGTATTCCCCTTTGGGCTTGGTTGGGTCTCAGCAAAGCAGACACCAGGGACTGTAAAGGGGTTAAAGTTAAAAACGGCTCCGGTTCCGTTATTTTAAGGGTTAAAGCTTCCAAATTTGGGGTGCAATACTTTTAAGGCTTTAAGACACTGTGGTGAAATTTTGGTGAATTTTGAGCAATTCCTTCATATTTTTTCGCAATTGCAGTAATAAAGTGTGTTCAGTTTAAAATTTAAAGTGACAGTAACGGTTTTATTTTAAAACGTTTTTTGTACTTTGTTATCAAGTTTATGCCTGTTTAACATGTCTGAACTACCAGATAGACTGTGTTCTGAATGTGGGGAAGCCAGAGTTCCTTCTCATTTAAATAAATGTGATTTATGTGACAATGACAATGATGCCCAAGATGATTCCTCAAGTGAGGGGAGTAAGCATGGTACTGCATCATTCCCTCCTTCGTCTACACGAGTCTTGCCCACTCAGGAGGCCCCTAGTACATCTAGCGCGCCAATACTCCTTACTATGCAACAATTAACGGCTGTAATGGATAATTCTGTCAAAAACATTTTAGCCAAAATGCACACTTATCAGCGTAAGCGCGACTGCTCTGTTTTAGATACTGAAGAGCATGACGACGCTGATATTAATGGTTCTGAAGGGCCCCTAAACCAGTCTGATGGGGCCAGGGAGGTTTTGTCTGAGGGAGAAATTACTGATTCAGGGAACATTTCTCAACAAGCTGAACCTGATGTGATTACGTTTAAATTTAAGTTGGAACATCTCCGCATTCTGCTTAAGGAGGTATTATCCACTCTGGATGATTGTGACAAGTTGGTCATCCCAGAGAAACTATGTAAAATGGACAAGTTCCTAGAGGTCCCGGGGCTCCCAGAAGCTTTTCCTATACCCAAGCGGGTGGCGGACATTGTAAATAAAGAATGGGAAAGGCCCGGTATTCCTTTCGTCCCTCCCCCCATATTTAAAAAATTGTTTCCTATGGTCGACCCCAGAAAGGACTTATGGCAGACAGTCCCCAAGGTCGAGGGAGCGGTTTCCACTTTAAACAAACGCACCACTATACCCATAGAAGATAGTTGTGCTTTCAAAGATCCTATGGATAAAAAATTAGAAGGTTTACTTAAAAAGATGTTTGTTCAGCAGGGTTACCTTCTACAACCAATTTCATGCATTGTCCCTGTCACTACAGCCGCGTGTTTCTGGTTCGATGAGCTGGTAAAGGCGGTCGATAGTGATTCTCCTCCTTATGAGGAGATTATGGACAGAATCAATGCTCTCAAATTGGCTAATTCTTTCACCCTAGACGCCACTTTGCAATTGGCTAGGTTAGCGGCTAAGAATTCTGGGTTTGCTATTGTGGCGCGCAGAGCGCTTTGGTTGAAATCTTGGTCAGCTGATGCGTCTTCCAAGAACAAGCTACTTAACATTCCTTTCAAGGGGAAAACGCTGTTTGGCCCTGACTTGAAAGAGATTATCTCTGATATCACTGGGGGTAAGGGCCATGCCCTTCCTCAGGATCGGCCTTTCAAGGCCAAAAATAAACCTAATTTTCGTCCCTTTCATAGAAACGGACCAGCCCAAAGTGCTACGTCCTCTAAGCAAGAGGGTAATACTTCTCAAGCCAAGCCAGCTTGGAGACCAATGCAAGGCTGGAACAAGGGAAAGCAGGCCAAGAAACCTGCCGCTGCTACCAAGACAGCATGAAATGTTGGCCCCCGATCCGGGACCGGATCTGGTGGGGGGCAGACTCTCTCTCTTCGCTCGGGCTTGGGCAAGAGATGTTCTGGATCCTTGGGCGCTAGAAATAGTCTCCCAAGGTTATCTTCTGGAATTCAAGGGGCTTCCCCCAAGGGGGAGGTTCCACAGGTCTCAGTTGTCTTCAGACCACATAAAAAGACAGGCATTCTTACGTTGTGTAGAAGACCTGTTAAAAATGGGAGTGATTCATCCTGTTCCATTAGGAGAACAAGGGATGGGGTTCTACTCCAATCTGTTCATAGTTCCCAAAAAAGAGGGAACGTTCAGACCAATCTTAGATCTCAAGATCTTAAACAAGTTTCTCAAGGTTCCATCGTTCAAAATGGAAACCATTCGAACAATTCTTCCTTCCATCCAGGAAGGTCAATTCATGACCACGGTGGATTTAAAGGATGCGTATCTACATATTCCTATCCACAAGGAACATCATCGGTTCCTAAGGTTCGCATTCCTGGACAAGCATTACCAGTTTGTGGCGCTTCCTTTCGGATTAGCCACTGCTCCAAGGATTTTCACAAAGGTACTAGGGTCCCTTCTAGCTGTGCTAAGATGCGCGCATTCATCTAAGACCATTACAACTGTGCATGCTCAGTCAGTGGAATGGGGACTATACAAACTTGTCTCCGAGGATACAAGTAAATCAGAGGACCAGAGACTCACTCCGTTGGTGGCTGTCCCTGGACAACCTGTCACAAGGGATGACCTTCCGCAGACCAGAGTGGGTCATTGTCACGACCGACGCCAGTCTGATGGGCTGGGGCGCGGTCTGGGGATCCCTGAAAGCTCAGGGTCTTTGGTCTCGGGAAGAATCTCTTCTACCGATAAATATTCTGGAACTGAGAGCGATATTCAATGCTCTCAAGGCTTGGCCTCAGCTAGCGAGGGCCAAGTTCATACGGTTTCAATCAGACAACATGACAACTGTTGCGTACATCAACCATCAGGGGGGAACAAGGAGTTCCCTGGCGATGGAAGAAGTGACCAAAATCATTCTATGGGCGGAGTCTCACTCCTGCCACCTGTCTGCTATCCACATCCCAGGAGTGGAAAATTGGGAAGCGGATTTTCTGAGTCGTCAGACATTGCATCCGGGGGAGTGGGAACTCCATCCGGAAATCTTTGCCCAAGTCACTCAACTGTGGGGCATTCCAGACATGGATCTGATGGCCTCTCGTCAGAACTTCAAAGTTCCTTGCTACGGGTCCAGATCCAGGGATCCCAAGGCGGCTCTAGTGGATGCACTAGTAGCACCTTGGACCTTCAAACTAGCTTATGTATTCCCGCCGTTTCCTCTCATCCCCAGGCTGGTAGCCAGGATCAATCAGGAAAGGGCGTCGGTGATCTTGATAGCTCCTGCGTGGCCACGCAGGACTTGGTATGCAGATCTGGTGAATATGTCATCGGCTCCACCATGGAAGCTACCTTTGAGACGAGACCTTCTTGTTCAAGGTCCGTTCGAACATCCGAATCTGGTCTCACTCCAGCTGACTGCTTGGAGATTGAACGCTTGATCTTATCGAAGCGAGGGTTCTCAGATTCTGTTATCGATACTCTTGTTCAGACCAGAAAGCCTGTAACTAGAAAGATTTACCACAAAATTTGGAAAAAATATATCTGTTGGTGTGAATCTAAAGGATTCCCTTGGGACAAGGTTAAGATTCCTAAGATTCTATCCTTCCTTCAAGAAGGATTGGAAAAAGGATTATCTGCAAGTTCCCTGAAGGGACAGATTTCTGCCTTGTCTGTGTTACTTCACAAAAAGCTGGCAGCTGTGCCAGATGTTCAAGCCTTTGTTCAGGCTCTGGTTAGAATCAAGCCTGTTTACAAACCTTTGACTCCTCCTTGGAGTCTCAACTTAGTTCTTTCAGTTCTTCAGGGGGTTCCGTTTGAACCCTTACATTCAGTTGATATTAAGTTATTATCTTGGAAAGTTTTGTTTTTGGTTGCAATTTCTTCTGCTAGAAGAGTTTCAGAATTATCTGCTCTGCAGTGTTCTCCTCCTTATCTGGTGTTCCATGCAGATAAGGTGGTTTTACGTACTAAACCTGGTTTTCTTCCAAAAGTTGTTTCTAACAAAAACATTAACCAGGAGATTATCGTACCTTCTCTGTGTCCGAAACCAGTTTCGAAGAAGGAACGTTTGTTGCACAATTTGGATGTTGTTCGCGCTCTAAAATTCTATTTAGATGCTACAAAGGATTTTAGACAAACATCTTCCTTGTTTGTTGTTTATTCCGGTAAAAGGAGAGGTCAAAAAGCAACTTCTACCTCTCTCTCTTTTTGGATTAAAAGCATCATCAGATTGGCTTACGAGACTGCCGGACGGCAGCCTCCCGAAAGAATCACAGCTCATTCCACTAGGGCTGTGGCTTCCACATGGGCCTTCAAGAACGAGGCTTCTGTTGATCAGATATGTAGGGCAGCGACTTGGTCTTCACTGCACACTTTTACCAAATTTTACAAGTTTGATACTTTTGCTTCTTCTGAGGCTATTTTTGGGAGAAAGGTTTTGCAAGCCGTGGTGCCTTCCATCTAGGTGACCTGATTTGCTCCCTCCCATCATCCGTGTCCTAAAGCTTTGGTATTGGTTCCCACAAGTAAGGATGACGCCGTGGACCGGACACACCTATGTTGGAGAAAACAGAATTTATGTTTACCTGATAAATTACTTTCTCCAACGGTGTGTCCGGTCCACGGCCCGCCCTGGTTTTTTAATCAGGTCTGATAATTTATTTTCTTTAACTACAGTCACCACGGTTTCATATGGTTTCTCCTATGCAAATATTCCTCCTTAACGTCGGTCGAATGACTGGGGTAGGCGGAGCCTAGGGGGGATCATGTGACCAGCTTTGCTGGGCTCTTTGCCATTTCCTGTTGGGGAAGAGAATATCCCACAAGTAAGGATGACGCCGTGGACCGGACACACCGTTGGAGAAAGTAATTTATCAGGTAAACATAAATTCTGTTTTCAAATACAGAAATATATGAAGGAACAATTCCCCATACATTTAATACTCTATAGTAGGTATAACAAGTCATTTGGAACACATTGATGGAAAACAAAATTATTTCTCTTGTAAGGTGTATCCAGTCCACGGGTTCATCCATTACTTGTGGGATATTCTCCTTCCCAACAGGAAGTTGCAAGAGGACACCCACAGCAGAGCTGTCTATATAGCTCCTCCCCTAACTGCCACCCCCAGTCATTCTCTTGCAACTCTCGACAAAAAAGGAAGTATCTCTTCAATCAAGAGTTTGTTATTTTTAAACGGTACCGGCGTTGTACTGTTTTTCTCTCAAGCAGAAATTAGAAGAAGAATTCTGCCTGGAGATTTGATGATCTTAGCGGTTTGTAACTAAGGTCCATTGCTGTTCTCACACATAACTGATGAATATGGGAAAACTTCAGTTGGGGGAACGGCCTGCAGATTACCTGCTTTGAGGTATGTTCAGTATTTTTATTTCTAGAGAGAGGAATAAGTTCTAGAAAATGCTGACAGAGCCTTGTGTATTTGAGGTAAGCCTGATGCAGGGATTTAACAGCGACTGGGATCATGCTTACATAACAGGGTAATACTCATGTTAATATTCATATTGCTTAGTGACAAAACGTTTACATGTTTGCATAAATAGAACGTTTTTTCTCTGAGGGAGATAAGTCTTTATTTGGGGCCTAGTTTCCACATGACTAGTCAGATACTCCTAGGAGTATTTTCTTAAGGCCCCTCTGACATCCAGTACATGGTGGGAGGGACCTATTTTAGCGCTCTAACTGCGCAGTTTTAATACAGACTGAGACATCCAGCTTCCCTAGAAGAGTCCTCTGGCATCTGAGAACCATTTCAAAGGGGTTATTTCTGCACAAAATCGTATTTAAGGGCAGGTAGGAGCCTCAGCAGAGCTGTGGCATGGTGCTCCATTGATTTTTAATGTTTTTTAACGTTTTTCAATCCGGTTTGGGGCCTAAGGGGTTAATCATCCATTTGCAAGTGGGTGCAATGCTGCTTTAGTCCCTTATTCACACTGTAAACATTTCAAAGATTTTACTGTATTTTTTCACTGTTTTGCAGTTTAAGTGCTAGTTTTTTTCTCTTAAAGGCACAGTAACGTTTTTGTTTAATTGCTGTTTCACCTTTATTAAAGTGTTTTCCAAGCTTGCTTGTCTCATTACTAGTCTGTTAAACATGTCTGACATAGAGGAAACTCCTTGTTCAATATGTTTGGAAGCCATTGTGGAACCCCCTCTTAGAATGTGTACCAAATGTACTGAAATTTCTATAAACTATAAAGACCATATTATGGCGCTTAAAGATTTATCTCCAGGGGATTCTCTGACTGAAAAGAGGGAGATTATGCCATCTAACTCTCCTCGTGTCAGAACCTATAACTCCCGCTCAAGTGCCGCCAAGTACATCTAGCGCGTCTAATTCTTTTACCTTACAGGACATGGCGGCAGTTATGAATGCTACCCTCACAGAGGTATTCTCCAAACTGCCAGGGTCTACAAGGAAAGCGAGACAGCTCTGGGGCTAGAATTAATACAGAGCTTTCTGACGCTTTATTGCCTGTGTCCGATATACCCTCACAATGCTCAGAAGCCGAGGCAGGTGAGCTTCTATCTGTGGGTGACATTTCAGACTCAGGGAAGGCGTTACTTCAGTCTGATTCTGAGATGACAGCGTTTAAATTTAAGCTTGAACACCTCCGCTTATTGCTTAGGGAGGTTTTAGCGACTCTGGATGACTGTGACCCCATTGTGGTTCCAGAGAAATTGTGTAAAATGGACAAATACTTTGCAGTACCTGTTTACACCGATGTTTTTCCAGTCCCTAAGAGGTTTTCGGAAATTATTACTAAGGAATGGGATAGACCAGGTGTGCCGTTCTCTCCCCCTCCTGCTTTTAAAAAGATGTTTCCCATAGATGCCACCATACGGGACTCGTGGCAGACGGTTCCTAAGGTGGAGGGAGCAGTATCCACCCTAGCTAAGCGTACAACTATCCCCGTCGAGGACAGTTGTGCTTTCCTAGATCCTATGGATAAAAAATTGGAGGGTCTCCTTAAGAAAATTTTTATACAGCAAGGTTTTATTCTCCAGCCTCTTGCATGCATTGCCCCAGTTACTGCTGCAGCGGCTTTTTGGTTTGAGTCTCTTGAGGAGGCTCTACAGGTGGAGACCCCGTTAGACGATATTCTAGACAGGATTAAAGCTCTTAAGTTAGCTAACTTCTTTATTTCTGACGCCATTTTTCATTCAGCCAAGCTAACGGCTAAGAATTCAGGTTTTGCCATTCTGGCGCGTAGGGCGCTATGGCTAAGTCCTGGTCAGCAGACGTTACTTCAAAGTCTAAGCTTCTTAACATCCCCTTCAAGGGACAGACCCTATTCGGGCCCGGTCTGAAGGAGATCATTTCTGATATTACTGGAGGAAAAGGTCACGCCCTTCCTCAGGATAGGTCCAATAAGTTAAGGACCAAACAGAATAATTTTCGTTCCTTTTGAAAGTTCAAGAGTGGCGCAGCTTCAGTTTCCTCTAATGCAAAACAAGAGGGAAATTTCGCCCAGTCCAAACCAGTCTGGAGACCTAACCAGGCTTGGAACAAGGGGAAGCAGGCCAAGAAACCTGCGGCTGCCTCTGAAGACAGCATGAAGGAGTAGCCCCCGATCCGGGACCGGATCTAGTGGGGGGCAGACTCTCTCTCTTCGCCCAGGCTTGGGCAAGAGACGTCCAGGATCCCTGGGCATTAGAGATTGTTTCCCAGGGATATCTTCTGGACTTCAAAGCTTCATCTCCAAAGGGGAGATTTCATCTCTCACAATTATCTGTAAACCAGATAAAGAGAGAGGCATTCTTACGTTGTGTTCAAGACCTGCTGGTTATGGGAGTGATCCACCCAGTTCCAAAGGAGGAACAGGGGCAGGGCTTCTATTCAAATCTGTTTATAGTTCCCAAAAAAGAGGGAACTTTCAGACCAATCTTGGATCTCAAGATCCTAAACAAATTTCTCAGGGTCCCATCTTTCAAGATGGAGACTAACCGAACCATCCTCCCTATGATCCAGGAGGGTCAATATATGACTACCGTGGACTTAAAGGATGCTTATCTCCACATTCCGATTCACAGAGATCATCATCAGTTCCTCAGGTTCGCCTTCTTAGACAGGCATTACCAGTTTGTGGCTCTTCCCTTCGGGTTAGCCACGGCACCAAGAATCTTTACGAAGGTTCTAGGGTCCCTACTGGCGGTTCTAAGGCCACGGGGCATAGCGGTGGCTCCTTACCTAGACGACATTCTGATACAGGCGTCGACTTTTTAAATCGCCAAGTCCCATACGGACATTGTTCTGGCCTTTCTGAGGTCTCACGGGTGGAAGGTGAACGAAGAAAAGAGTTCTCTCTCCCCTCTCACAAGAGTTTCCTTCCTAGGAACACTGATAGATTCAGTAGAAATGAAAATTTTTCTGACAGAGATCAGGTTATCAAAGCTTCTAACTTCCTGCCGTGCTCTTCATTCCACTTCTTGGCCGTCAGTGGCTCAGTGTATGGAAGTAATCGGCCTAATGGTAGCGGCAATGGACATAGTTCCGTTTGCCCGTCTACATCTCAGACCACTGCAACTTTGCATGCTCAATCTGTGGAATGGGGATTACACAGATTTGTCCCCTCTGCTAAATCTGGATCAAGAGACCAGGGATTCTCTTCTCTGGTGGTTCTCTCGGGTCCATCTGTCCAGGGGAATGAGTTTCCGCAGGCCAGAGTGGACTATAGTGACGACAGATGCCAGCCTTCTGGGCTGGGGCGCAGTCTGGAACTCCCTGAAGGCTCAGGGTTCGTGGATTCAGGAGGAAGCCCTCCTTTCGATAAACATTCTGGAACTGAGAGCGATATTCAATGCTCTTCAGGCTTGGCCTCAACTAGCTGCGGTCAGGTTCATCAGATTTCAGTCGGACAATATCACGACTGTAGCCTATATCAACCATCAGGGGGGGACAAGAAGCCCCCTGGCAATGTTGGAGGTTTCAAAGATAATTCTATGGGCAGAGGTTCACTCTTGCCATCTCTCAGCTATCCATATCCCAGCAGCAGACCTTTCATCCGGGGGAGTGGGAGCTCCATCCGGAGGTATTTGCCCAGCTGATTCAACTATGGGGCAAACCAGAAGTGGATCTGATGGCGTCTCGTCAGAACGCCAAGCTTCCCTGTTACGGGTCCAGGTCAAGGGATCCCCAAGTAGCGCTGATAGATGCTCTAGCAGTGCCCTGGTCCTTCAGCCTGGCTTATGTGTTCCCACCATTTCCTCTCCTCCCTCGTCTGATTGCCAAGATCAAGCAGGAGAGAGCTTCAGTGATTTTGATAGCACCTGCGTGGCCACGCAAGACTTGGTATGCAGATCTGGTGGACATGTCATCCCTTCCACCATGGACTCTGCCGCTGAGGCAGAACCTTCTACTCCAAGGTCCATTGAAACATCCAAATCTAATTTCTCTGCGGCTGACTGCTTGGAGATTGAACGCTTGATTTTATCAAAACGTGGTTTCTCCGAGTCAGTCATTGATACCTTAATTCAGGCTCGAAAGCCTGTCACCAGGAAAATCTATCATAAGATATAGTGTAAATATCTTCATTGGTGTGAATCCAAGGGTTACTCATGGAGTAAGGTCAGGATTCCTAGGATATTATCCTTTCTCCAAGAAGGATTGGAGAAGGGATTGTCAGCTATTTGATTAAAGGGACAGATTTCTGCTCTGTCTATTCTTCTGCACAAGCGTCTGGCAGATGTTCCAGACGTTCAGGCGTTTTGTCAGGCTTTAGTTAGAATCAAGCCTGTGTTTAAACCTGTTGCACCGCCATGGAGTTTAAATTTAGTTCTTAAAGTTCTTCTAGGGGTTCCGTTTGAACCTCTGCATTCCATAGATATCAAGCTTTTATCTTGGAAAGTTCTGTTTTTGGTAGCTATCTCTTCGGCTCGAAGAGTTTCAGAGTAATCTGCCTTACAGTGTGATTCCCCTTAGCTGATATTCTATACAGATAAGGTAGTGTTGCGTACCAAACCTGGATTTCTTCCTAAGGTGGTATCTAATAAGAATATCAATCAGGAGATTGTAGTTCCGTCACTGTGTCCTAATCCTTCTTCAAAGAAGGAACGTCTATTAAACAATCTTGACGTGGTTCGTGCTTTAAAGTTTTATTTACAAGCTACTAAGGATTTTCGTCAAACATCTGCATTGTTTGTTGTCTACTCTGGACAGAGGAGAGGCCAAAAGGCTTCGGCATCTTCTCTTTCTTTTTGGCTGAGAAGCATAATCCGTTTAGCTTATGAGACTGCTGGCCAGCAGCCTCCTGAAAGAATTACAGCTCATTCCACTAGAGCGGTAGCTTCCACATGGGCTTTTAAAAATGAGGCCTCTGTTGAACAGATTTGTAAGGCGGCGACTTGGTCTTCACTTCATACTTTTTCTAAATTCTACAAATTTGATACTTTTGCTTCCTCGGAGGCTATTTTTGGGAGAAAGGTCTTGCAGGCAGTGGTGCCTTCCGTTTAAGTTCCTGCCTTGTCCCTCCCTTCATCCGTGTCCTAAAGCTTTGGTATTGGTATCCCACAAGTAATAAATGAACCCGTGGACTGGATACACCTTACAAGAGAAAACAAAATTTCTGCTTACCTGATAAATTTCTTTTTCTTGTGGTGTATCCAGTCCACGGCCCGCCCTGTCATTTTAAGGCAGGTGTTTTTTATTTTTAAACTACAGTCACCACTGCACCCTATAGTTTCTCCTTTTTCTTGCTTGTCTTCGGTCGAATGACTGGGGGTGGCAGTTAGGGGAGGAGCTATAAAGACAGCTCTGCTGTGGGTGTCCTCTTGCAACTTCCTGTTGGGAAGGAGAATATCCCACAAGTAATGGATGAACCCGTGGACTGGATACACCACAAGAGAGAGAAATTTATCAGGTAAGCATAAATTTTGTTTTCTTAAGGTGATGAGAATCCACAATTCCTTAGTGTTGGAAATTCATCATCTGGCCACAAGGAGGTGATAGACACCCTACACCAAGAGATTTTATATTCCTCCTACTTCCCTGATCCTTCAAGTATTTCTTTGCCTCGCTTAGGAGCAGGTGAAGATAGAGGCGCTCTGGATTTTATTTGAGTTGCAGGGATATTAACTCCTTCCCCCGATAAGGTGAAACTTAGAAGAGAGGGATGTAGGAGAGTACTGGCTGTGCAATGTAAAGGAGTAGGGTCACAAGCCTGCCTCAGGGGTCGCTGGGACTGGTCCCTTAGCCTTCTCCTGTCTCCCTCAATATATCCTCAACTGTATGTTACAGTGCTGGATGGGTGATCTACTGTATACTCCGACTGCATTGGGGTAAAATCAGTGGAGTGGGTAGCTACTGGGTAAGTACCTGTATCCTCACACCACACTCAGGCTATTAGTAGGTACACTACCTATTGTGCATCATAGCCAGCATTATGCATATTCTTGTCATATTCAGCCTTACCACCACAAGTGTCAGGGTAAGTATTTGTACTGATATATTAGGTGGATGTTATGCTTTAACATTTATGATTTATATGTTATGTTTATGTGCACTGATAAATTTGTGTTGCAATTGCCATTTTAAGTGCATTGCCCCTTAAGGTGTCCCCCACACGTCACTTAATCTCCTGCCGGTTACGGTTATTCTGTCTATTTTTGTGTGGAGGCAATTACAACATAGGAATCAGAGGGAGCGCTAAGCTACTACGGAGTGTATACAGAGCGCTTGCATCACACATCAATGCAGAGTTCAGCGAATTGATGCAAAAAATACGTCTTTAGCTGTACTCGCCAGAAGGGCCCTTTGGTTGAAAGTAGTGGTCTGGCTGGCTTGGTATCAAAGTCGAGACTTAACGTTAGCTTTCAAGGGAAAAAACTTCTTTGGTCACGGCCTGGATTCTATTTTTTACACGGTCAAGGGTGGCAAGGGATCCTTTTTTGCCCCAGGATAAAAGATCTAGATTTAAGGGTAAATCTGGCAACTGTTTTTGCTCCTTTCGCCAAATCCATATATCAGAAATATTCTTCCTCTCAGAGGGAAGGTCATACGTTTCTGGCTTCTAAATTTGTCTTCTAGAATTATTTAAAATTTGTTGAGCCCTGGGTTAAAAGTTAAAGATGCTTTGGACACATTTGCTGGTGGCTTTAGTTATAAGACTGATATTTTGGGCAATCTATTTTCTTCTCCTTTTCTGAGAGTTTAAGATAGTTAATTCTAAGCATGTCATTACCTAGATATGTATCCCATCATTCAGTTTTAGTAAATTAAATAGATGGTTGTCTTCTTCACAGACTTGTTAAGGTCAGGGCTTTGAAGTATTACTGAAAACTGTTAAAGATATCAGAAAGCGTTTTATATAATTTTAGATCTATTCTTGGCGTTTAATGAGTCGGAAAGTTAAATTGGCGAGCCAGATTTGTTCTGTGATTCTATTGCATATATATTTAGGAAGATAACTCATCTTAAAGGTGAAAGGATATTCTGCTTGAACTTTTTCCGATACCTCTGCTAAACATTCTTAATATGTTACTAATAATGAATTTTACCCACTGAAATAGCTATTTTTACATGTTGAATCCACCACCTATACTAAAACATTCAATATTGACTATAAAGCAATGTAACCAATAGGTAGCAGAAAAAAAGTGATCTCCCTTTAGGCTGGCAGAAAGAAAAAGCTTAGCCCATTTAGACATTTTCCTTGAAGCTGCTTTGAATACAATTAACTCTTAGCAGCTGCTTGCTTGAGTACATTGTCCCTTAAGAAAATAATTGGCAAAATCCCAAGGGAATGGGCATTGAGTTAATTGTCTTTATGTAAAATAATTTTCAGAATTTCCCTCCCACTCACCCAGACAAGTCAATTAAATATTAAGATTTTTTTTTAAGTTGAATAGCAATATTTTAGCAACTATTATTTTTAAAGAAACACCATATTTCAGTTCTTGTTTGTTTGTTTTGTGCTTATCTTAGCCAACAACATATTAGCTGAGTGTTTGCTAGGTGTTCTTTCATCATTTTCTAGGTACTCTGTGAGTCGGACATAATGATGTTCTGTGTGACTGTAGTAAAAACATTACTTTAATGGTAGTGCCTTTGCAATCTGGTGTATGCACATTGCACCTTGAAGTGGCAGCAGTCATCTCTGTATATTCTTCCAACTTCCTTTTCCCCAGAAAGACTGGCACGTTGCTCCAAAACATGTTTAATGAGATTTCTCTTCACATAGCAGCTGAAAACTGACATTATTTGTTGACAGTTTTTCTTTCCAATCCCTTGATGCCTGTATAGTGACTTTCTGGTCTTGAAGTCTTTTAATCTTGCAGAATAGATTTTGTACAACACTAGCAGTGAACTTATACACAAGGCTGGAAATTTCCACTAGTCTAAATAGAAAACTGAAGATATAAGGATTCTCTCTTGACATATATAGCAAATATACATATGAGCATATTGTTTGTTTACTATTCAAGGAGAAATGTTGTGTCAATTAGATCACATATGCATTTTTATTTCTGATATAGTATTTTTGTATTACACAGATGTTCATAGAGAACTATCAGCAAGATTAAAAGGGACAGTATAGGCAAAATTTTAACTTTCAACTTCCAATTTACTACTATCAAATTTACGTAATTATCTTGATATCCTTTTTTTAATGGAGCAGCAAAGCAATTAAATGCAATTAGCATGCTGGGGCTGATCTGCCAACATTTCCAGGACCGGTCTGATTTTCCAGTCCAGCCCTGATTTTAGCAAAATATACCAAGAGAATGAAACAAATTTTAAGTAAATAGGAAACTTACACTTACCGGCCACTTTATTAGGTACACCTGTTCAATTGCTTGGTAACACAAATTGCTAATCAGCCAATCACATGGCAGCAGCTCAGTGCATTTAGGCATCTAGACGTGGTGAAGACAACTTGCTGAAGTTCAAACCGAACATCAGAATGGGGAAGAAAGGGGATTTAAGTGACTTTGAACGTGGCATGGTTGTTGGTGCCAGACTGGTTGGTCTGAACTACTGGGATTTTCATGCACAACCATCTCCAGGGTTTACAGAGAATGGTCCGAAAAAGAGAAAATATCCAGTGAGCGGCAGTTGTGTGGATGAAAATGCCTTGTTGATGTCAGAGTAGAATGGGCAGACTGGTTTGAGATGATAGAAAGGCAACTGTAACTCAAATAACACCTTGTTACAACCAAGGTATGCAGAATACCATCTCTGAAGGCACGATACGTCGAACCTTGATGCAGATGGGCTACAGCAGCAGAAGACCACACCAGGTGCCACTCCTGTCAGCTAAGAACAGAAAACTGAGGCTACAATTCGCACAGGCTCACCAAAATTGGACAATAGATCTAGAGAGTCTCGATTTCAGCTGCGACATTCAGATGGTAGGGTCAAAATTTTGCGTAAACAACATGAAAGCATGGATCCATAATGCCTTGTATCAACGGTTCAGGCTGGTAGTGTAATGATGTGGGGGATATTTTCTTAGCACACTTTGGACCCCTTAGTACCAATTGAGCAATACTACCTGAGTATTGTTGCTGACCATGTCCATCACTTTATTACTACAGTGTACCCATCTTCTGATGGCTACTTCCAGAAGGATAATGCACCATGTCACAAAGCTCAAATCATCTCAAGCTGGTTTCTTGAACATGACAATGAGTTCACTGTACTTCAGTGGCCTCCACAGTCACAAGATCTCAATCCAATAGAGCATCTTTGGAATGTGGTGGAACAGGAGATTCGCATCATGGACCCAGAGGCAGAACTTTTTTTCATTTTCTGCAATGAGAATTTTTTAGTGAAAATTTTTCTGCAGTGTCTCTAAGGAGCCAGTGTTGCTGTGTTTGCTGCCCTTACTCAGTGTGCATGGACATGTTCATGTACAGCCTCACTGATGTCTGTTGTACATTCCCACAGTGTCTGTCTGCCTTGTCAGTATATATCAGGGTTATAATACAATTTATTTATTATTCTTTAAAACAAACCCCCAATAAAAATGTATATCCGAAACAATTTAAATTAATAATTATTCCTAAATTCTTTAGATTAGTTAAAATTTATAAACACATTGAATTATATTTATAGAAACCAGATTATGAATCAAATGATACACACTTAAGCTGTTACAATATTCTATACAAAGATCATAAAAAATATACCTTTATAATTTACCTTATTCACAATGAATCACATTAAAATATCACAATAAAATACCAGAATATGGACTGCTAACTTTAACAGTGCCTAGTTAAGCAATATAACAAGATACTTTTACAACCAATTTCTATGCCAATTTATCTGAGCTGAAATAAATATTATTTAGCTACAATAAGGCAAATTATAAAATATATAGTTGCAAATATAAATTACTAAATATGACTAGTTTTAAACTACACAGGACTATGAACACAAGCTTAAAATACAAAGTATGCTCTTTAAATTTACCAGCTGTAATCTAACTTAGAATGCCTTTTGATTTAAATATTATATATATTTAACAGTTTCTTATACTTTACCAGTTCGCCAGTTTGAGAACTCAGTTAATATCCCAATATGTCTATCGTCATATGTTCTAGGAGAATTATGCACATTTGTAAGAGAATTACTCTTGATAGTCTCTTATCCACAAAGAGTGTCCCAACATATTTGTCTTACAGAAAACTGTGTTCTCACACTGGTCTCTCTTATAAGCAAAAATGGCAACAGCAGGATTGCAAACAGTCACCCACCAACATTTTTCCACCTAGATCCCTTTCTCTGTGTGCAGAGAGTTTTTGTCTGACACAAAACTCCTCCCCATCTCTTAATTATTCAATAGATTTGGATACGCGCTCTTCTCTGATTGGCTACTGGGAAATGTCATTTTAACAGCCAGATGTCTTTTGGTTGTAATTCTGGATTTAGGCCATCTGGGACAGCAGACAAGACAAACAGTTTCATTTTCAACACCGCTATACAGTTTATATAGATTCATATATATTTTTACAATGTATATTTGGTGTATTCACTATTTCTTGTCTCAGCAAACAATTATGTCCAATTTGTATAGGATCACTTAATATTATTTAATCTGGGCATTTCATCAATATCAAACATGATACACTTCCCACAATACAAAGTAATTCTTATACATTTAAAATATATGGGAATTTAAAAAGATTTTAATACATTTAGCATGGATCTAATTAATATCTCAGTTATCATCTTAAAGGGAAACTCAATCAAAATTAAACCTTCATTATTCAGATAGAGAATGCCATTTTAAACAACTTTCCAATTTACTTCCATTAACTAAATGTGCACAGTCTTTTTATGTTTAAACTTTTTGAGTCACCAGCTCCTACTGAGCATGTGCAAGAATAAGTGTGTATGCATTTGTGAATGGCTGATGGCTGTCACATGGTACGTGTATGCATTTGTGATTGGCTGATGACTGTCACATGATACGGGGGAGTGGAAAAAGACATAACTTTTAAAATTGTCAAAAAAAAATCTTCTGCCCATTTAAAGTTCAGACTAAGTGCTATTGCATTGTCTTGTTATCTTACATTTGTTGATTATGCAAATCAACTGTGTTGACTGGTCCTTTAATATCACATACATACCTTGAGATCAGCAATCAGATGTCATTTCACATAATTATATTGGACTACTTTCCCATATCAATATAAATATTGCATATCTGTATATCTCTTGCTGAGTGTATACAAACATATGTTTTTTTATATTTTCATTTAGCAGACATTCACATTTAATATTAGACAGACAATTTCATATCCATTTATTTGTATCTATTATTTAATAGTCTGAGGCACATATTTAATGTTTGAAAACTATATATAAGATTTGTCCAAACTTCGATTCCTTAAGACTTCTATGTTTTACATAGGTTAAGACATGTTGAAATCTTGATTCTTAGGTTTTCAGCTTCCAATATTACCCTTCTTAAGCATAGACAATCTTCCAGATTCATGTGTTCATATTTAATATCTTTTTTGAATATATATATTCCTTTGAGTATCTTAAACTACATGAAAATTAGGCACAATTTCTTTATCTGAGATCTAGTTTCTCATGTGCTGTTTATCTTAGCCAACAGCCTTTTCAACTGAGAATGTGAATTAGGTCTCAGCAGGGACAATTTAACACTTGGATGAGAACAGCTGTTTCCTCTGAGTATGTTTGTATATTCCCTTATTCTTACAGACGGACCGTCTGTTCCTTACAGGGGTTCCTGTGATCTAAGTAATGAATTTATTTAGCTAAATTAATTTAGAGATTTCAATCTGGGAAGGCTATCTAACAATAATTCATTAGAAGTTATCTATCTTCTGAGACCGTGATCAAAGGCTCTTTAGATGTGACAATATCTCTTATAATTTGGGACTAATGTTTGTTTTTCTTTAGAAGTCCTGTCTATTTCTTTTGTTCTACAAGTCGGTAGTTGATAGCAAAAGGGAGGGGCTGATATCACCCATTCCAGTGTTTGTTCGCAATGCAGATAAATCAATTTATAGTAGATATTAGCTAAATGAAATATTAGATTCTATGATACATCTGTAGTTTATTTAAGGTTACTTCACAGATACCCTGACAGCCTGGGAATCTGCTCTACTGTACTGCTGGGGTCTATATGCTTATTTTGGAGGGGCTGCTTCTCCATGCTTATACTGCTGATGTATAATATATGCTTCCTAAAGGATGGTACTTAGAAATTAGTATATCTATATATCTATACTGTATATTTATTACAACCTTAGAGTTGATTCCAGTAAAGAGATCTTAAAAAAACACTGGTAGAACAAATAATATAATACACACCCATTTAAAAAAAAATCTGTTATACATGACAAAGGATGAAGCTTTTCCCAAATGAGTTAAAGGGTCACTAAACCCAAAATGTTTCTTTCATGATTCAGATAGAGAAGACAATTTTAAACAACATTCCAAACTACTTCTATTATCTAATTTGTTCATTCTTTAGATAGTCTTTGCTGAAGAAATAACAATGCACATGGGTGAGCCAATCACACGAGGCATCTATGTGCAGCCACCAATCAGCAGCTACTGATCCTATCTAGATATGCCTTTCAGTCAAGGATATCAAGAGAATGAAGCAACATAGATAATAGAAGTAATTTAAAAAGGTGTTTAAAATTGCATGCAAATTGCATGCTCTTTCTACATGGTAAGGGTCCACAACCCCATTTTTCCAAGCTTCTGTGATCTCTACACACACTAATATACTGTATATATATATATATATATATATATATATATATATATATATATATATATATATATATATATATACACACACAGGTAGCCCTCAGTTTATGCCGGGGTTAGGTTCCAGAAGGAATGGTTGTAAATCGAAACCGTTGTAAATTGAAACCCAGTTTATAATGTAAGTCAATGGGAAGTGAGGGAGTTAGGTTCTAGGCCCCTCTCAAAATTGACATAAGTAACACCTAATACGTTATTTTTAAAGCTTTGAAATGAAAACTTTAAATGCTAAACGGCATTATAAACCTAATAAAATGGATTGTAGCATCATCAAACTAAGTTTAATAAACAAAAACATTTGCTAAACTGCACCTAATAAAATAATCACACAAACACAGACTGTATCATCATCAATCTAAGTTTAATGAACAAAAACAAAATAATCACACAACAGACTGTATCATTATCAAACTAAGTTTAATGAAGAAAAACATTTTTTTACTTGCATTTTTCTGCAGCTAAGGGAAGTGGCTGCTAGATCTTGTTCCTTTAAAAAAACGGCTCCATTGCTCAGGTCTGGTTATACACTGATTAGCCTGCCTGTGTTTGATCACACAACAGACTGTATCATCATCAAACTAAGTTTAATGAGCAAAAACGTTTTTTACTTGCCTTTTTCTGCAAACAGTTCTCTGCATTGAGTCTGCAGCTAAGGGAAGTGGCTGCTAGATCTTGTTCCTTTGAAAGCTGATCCATTGATCATGTCTGGCTTGCTTTTCTTTGCATGTGTTTGCTGCAACACAAGCGGACAGCTCCACCTACTGGCTATTTTAATGTATGCATGTGCTAATGCTTTCAATAGCAGTCAATGCTTTTCAATAGCAAAAAAAGGGCGTTATTCTGAAACAGCGCAAATTGAACCGTCATAAACCAAGGGCCACCTGTATATATATATATATATATATATATATATATATATATATATATATATATATATATATATATAACCTTGAAAGAAAGATATGGATGAAACTGATAATCTTCTTTATATCCAAAAGTAAGGGAATTCAGCACTCTTTATTTGAAAAATAGGGCTTTTTATTTTGTGATTTAAATTTCAGACATCCACCTGTATGCAAGATATCCTCCTAACAGAGGTTGCTACAAACCCATCACAAGATAGAAGTCAGAATATTCAACATTTGATACATAATCATCATACAATAACATCCTAAAATAATCTAAACTGCTAACAAGACTCCTGCCCTTAAAAAGTGTATGCATATTGATACTAAACTATTTTACTTTGTTGCAAGCAATATTAGCATACTGTTACTTTAAGGAAATAAAAAAACTTTGATGCACATTATAATGGAAATGTTCTCTTTTCATCAAAGGCAGTCGCATGAAAATAAAGAGGTGCACCTCATTTTATATATGAAACTCTCAAAAGGAATTTAAAGCTGGGGTACGTTTAGAGACAATAAGCCTGCTGACCACAGTTTCCACCGCACTTAAAGTGATGACATACTCTCCCCTTTTCAAAATCAGATCTGGAATGTAAGCGCTATTTTAGATGGAGTTTTATTCATCATGTGTAATGCAGATGCGCCATAACTTGGTTATTAATATAGATATGAAATTCAAATACCCCACGTTACACCACCCACTTCAAAAGTCAATTTTTCTGTCAGCTAAATGATTGAATTACTCTCCAATCAATGCTCTAGCTACAACAAAAGTGCCATATGGGGAGAGCGCTGATTGGACAACAATTCAATCTGTTAGCTCACAGAAAATTTTACTTTTGAAGTGGGCGGAGGAGCATGCAGTATTTGAATTTCATATCTATATTAAAAAACATGTTATACTGCATCTTCATTACAGCTAATTAATTAAACTCCATCTAAAATAGCGCTTACATTCCAGATCTGATTTTAAAAAGGGGAGAGTTTACCATCACTTTAAGGTCTATAGGCTGCTTCTTTTTTGAAGTGTCACTTTTTATTAAAGCAGTTTGTTTTTCCGCAAATTTTTCACATAGGATCCTACTTGTGGGGCTAGTCACTGTGAGTGTACATATTACCTCCTCCAGAGCTGCTTGAAAAGTTCACTGTTCTCCACCTGCTCATCTGTTATGCTGCTAACAGCTGAATCCACACTGTTTGAACCAAATGCTCTGCAACATATGCTCTTCTGAGCCAATTACTGGTGAACGTGATCATCTGGGTCAGGTAACTGGTTTGTGATGTCATCTTTTTCTTTTTCACTTAAATGTGAGAACCCCAAAGTGATCCTTTTATAAACAAACAAACTTGAATAAAAGGTTTTTCTTTTCCTCTTTGCTCATTCCTTTACTCCTTAGACAGATTAGCTTGCTCCTTAGCTTTGCATGCTTGCAGCAATGTTTGTATCCATTCAAAAGAAAACTGTCCTCTCATGAAGACTCTTTGCCAGCAACATGTTTGTTTCACCCCTGCTTACAATCTGAACTGGGGCTTCGTCAGGGCTTAGTTTCTCATCACCTGTGCTTGATTATTTAAGCCTTTAAGCCCAACCTACTTTTGTTTTTCACAACACCTTTGTTATTAAAGGGACATTAATTAACTCTTTAAGTTGCATCCTAAACTGTTTAATGAGCTGTATTTTTTCTCAAGAGGGCATACAAATTTTGTTGCTTCACAACATTATGTGTTTTAACACATATCTATTTCAGCTATGTTAATCTATATTTATCTGTATATATGTGCTGCTATTTTTATTAAATGCAGCTTCCTAAGTTATTTCATGTCTTTGAAATACAGTAAAAGCTGGATATGTGTTAGTGAAGGGAAGAAACTGTTTAACTTATGTGTGCCATTTAATATAGCTCATATATTTTTACCATGTATAAATCAATTAAAGGGACATACCCATTTAAACTTTTGTCCCCCATTCTGATAATTTCCACAAGACTTTGTTTAGGGCTTCAACTCTTTTCACTATGAGGCTTCTCTATTAGAGGACTTATTGCAAAGCCATATATGACAGCTTTGCAACTACATAAACCTTTATTTGCAGTTTCCAATCCCCAAATTATTTTTTTACTCTGCATCATTTGGTATTTTGCACCTTGACAAAGCTAGCATAGTCCATTTTGTCATTAAGACCCATGGGTTTCCTTGTCCTTAGATAGTAAATACACACACACACGACATATACACACACAACAAATACCCCCCCACACACACACACAACAAATACCCCCCCACACACACACACAACATATACCCACACACACACACACACACACACCATATACACACACACACCATATACACACACACACACACACCATATACACACACACACACACCATATACACATACACACACAACATATGCATATACACATACACACACACAACATATACACACACAACTTATACATATACACACACAACATATAGACACACACAACATATACACACACAACATACACACACACACACCATATACACACACACCATATACCCATACATACACACACCATATACACACACCATATACACATACACCACATATAAACATACACATGACATACACAAACACACACACATACACACAACATATATACACACACACACACACAACATACACACACACACTTATTAAAGAACAAAAAAAAATCTGTCTGCTAAGTATTTTGGTTGGCTCCTAGACTCCTAGAATAAATTTGTTAAGCCCTGACTTACCTTTTCTGCAATGTGCTGTTACCCTGCACTGTACTGGAGTTCAGGAAGTGGGAGGAAATTGAAAAGAGAGGAACATAACAAATATTTACATTGAGATAGAACTGAACAGTGACACCTGCAGGTAGAAATTAAAAGTGCAGGCAAAAAAATACCTTTAACTGCCACTGCCGTTCTTTCTGCAGAGGCCCATCAGTTTCTGCGATTAGAAAGCAGATCGCACAGTGTTCTGCCTTGGGGATCATGGATGTGCAGCCGACAA
Source organism: Bombina bombina (assembly GCF_027579735.1). NCBI lineage: Eukaryota > Metazoa > Chordata > Amphibia > Anura > Bombinatoridae > Bombina > Bombina bombina. The sequence goes on along the minus strand of NC_069501.1, from coordinate 1,158,461,629 downwards.
ATCTGCAGCAACTGAGTGATGCTATCATGTCAATATGGGCCAAAATATCTGAGGAATGTTTCCAACACCTTGTTGAATCTATGTCACGAAGAATTAAGGCAGTTCTGAAGGCAAAAGGGGGTCCAAACCGATACTAGCAATGTGTACCTAATAAAGTGGCCAGTGAGTGTATTTCATGTTCTACCTGAATTTTGAAAACTTTATTATGACTTTATTGTTCCTTTGAAAAAGATTTGTATTTATTTATGGGTCAACCTTATGCATATTCTTTTGCCTAATCAAAAATAAGTGCAAAAAGAAACATGCAGCCCATATGGACCCATGTTACAGCTAGATACAGGAGCTCTTTAGTGGTTGAGGGCAAGGCTGAGGAGAGCTCCATGGAGGAGATTATATGCATGCTGTTTATGTTCAGGTAGCAATATACAGAGAAACTGTAATCCAGTTATTCTGCAGGGAAGGGGGCAGTTGGGTGTTGTAATGGAGGGGCAGAACATTCACACACAGTGCAAGGTGTGAACCTGGTTTTCCCCTCACCCGGGGCACTTTCTGCTGATGTCTATGCTGCTTCAGCCTTGTTTGTCCCAACCTCTGCGCCAGCTAAGTACAGAAGTGCAGTGGCGTCACTAGGGTTGGTGTCACCCGGTGCGGTAAGTTATGGTGTCACCCCCCCCCCCCCCAGAAAGCAGACACACACAAAAACAGGCACACACACATACAAACACTCAGACACACTTAAAAAAACATACTTAGATGCACACACAAACACTCGGAAACACACTCAGACACACACACAAAAACACTGAGACACACACACACAAAAACACTGAGACACACACACACAAAAACACTGAGACACACACAGAAAAACTCAAACACGCACACACAAAAGCTCAGACACACAGATACATAATATTTAAACTGCACTGCATTAATTATAAAGCTCATGCCTAGAGCTGCTCCCTGGCTCAGCAGAGCATCAAATTAAAGATAAACAGAGCACTCTAAAATAAATCACTGAAGAAAAGGTTTAGGCGCGCAAACTATGAAAATTCTGCTCTCTGACTCTGTTCCAAGTCTGTCAGTGCACAGCCCCGGGCCACGTGCCTACCGCTTCTTATGGCCAATCACCTCTGCACTCTGCCCACCCCGCCCTCCCCTCCTACCTGTTCAGTGTGCACTTAGTGTACCGTAACCGAACCGATCTGGTGGGCATCATACGTGGCTCCTTCACTTTAGAGACAGTGTCAAACAGTCATGCGGTCAGGTACCAGGCATCCCCTCACGATTTCCCAGTTCCCGTTTAGAGAGACAGCACAGCAGTGAGTGACTCCACTGCTCCACATGTCACTGAGCAGTGAGCACAGATAGGCAGGCAGGTTTAGGCTAGCAGCGCAACTTCGCAAGCCCCACGGCACGCCCACAACATTCATAGTGAAATTGGGCAGGGGAGGAGCAAAGTACAAACAAGCAAAAGCAGCCGGGAAAACTATTTGTTGAAATTGCAGCACTGGCTCAAGGGGCAATAAATTGTGTGTCTACAACTTCCCCAGTCCCACTAATGTTCACAAATGCCAGCCCCTCTAATAAAAAAATCTATGCATCTCAACATTGTATTTCTTTGAATTTCAATAAAATTTAAAAAAAAAAAAAAAAATTTTTTTGGTGTCACCCCCTGGAGGGTGTCACCCAGGTGCGGCCCGCACCCCCCTAGTGACGCCACTGCAGAAGTGGGCACAGAGCAGCATGGCCAGTAGGCACAGGATTCAGGCTGGCAGCTTAATAGTGAATATGATTTCTCCAACATAGGTGTGTCCGGTCCACGGCGTCATCCTTACTTGTGGGATATTCTCTTCCCCAACAGGAAATGGCAAAGAGCCCAGCAAAGCTGGTCACATGATCCCTCCTAGGCTCCGCCTACCCCAGTCATTCTCTTTGCCGTTGTACAGGCAACATCTCCACGGAGATGGCTTAGAGTTTTTTAGTGTTTAACTGTAGTTTTTATTATTCAATCAAGAGTTTGTTATTTTAAAATAGTGCTGGTATGTACTATTTACTCTGAAACAGAAAAGAGATGAAGATTTCTGTTTGTAAGAGGAAAATGATTTTAGCAACCGTTACTAAAATCCATGGCTGTTCCACACAGGACTGTTGAGAGGAATTAACTTCAGTTGGGGGAACAGTGAGCAGTCTTTTGCTGCTTGAGGTATGACACATTCTAACAAGACGATGTAATGCTGGAAGCTGTCATTTTCCCTATGGGATCCGGTAAGCCATGTTTATTCAGAAAGTAAATAAGGGCTTCACAAGGGCTTATTAAGACTGTAGACTTTTTCTGGGCTAAATCGATTCATATATTACACATATTTAGCCTTGAGGAATCATTTAATCTGGGTATTTTGGTAAAATAATATCGGCAGGCACTGTTTTAGACACCTTATTCTTTAGGGGCTTTCCCTAATCATAGGCAGAGCCTCATTTTCGCGCCGGTATTGCGCACTTGTTTTTGAGAGGCATGACATGCAGTCGCATGTTTGAGGAGCTCTGATACATAGAAAAGACTTTCTGAAGGCATCATTTGGTATCGTATTCCCCTTTGGGCTTGGTTGGGTCTCAGCAAAGCAGATCCCAGGGACTGTAAAGGGGTTAAAGTTAAAAACGGCTCCGGTTCCGTTATTTTAAGGGTTAAAGCTAAAATTGGTGTGCAATACTTTTAAGGCTTTAAGACACTGTGGTGAAATTTTGGTGAATTTTGAACAATTCCTTCATACTTTTTCGCAATTGCAGTAATAAAGTGTGTTCAGTTTAAAATTTAAAGTGACAGTAACGGTTTTATTTTAAAACGTTTTTTGTACTTTGTTATCAAGTTTATGCCTGTTTAACATGTCTGAACTACTAGATAGACTGTGTTCTGAATGTGGGGAAGCCAGGGTTCCTTCTCATTTAAATAAATGTGATTTATGTGACACTGAAAATGATGCCCAAGATGATTCCTCAAGTGAGGGGAGTAAGCATGGTACTGCATCATTCCCTCCTTCGTCTACACGAGTCTTGCCCACTCAGGAGGCCCCTAGTACATCTAGCGCGCCAATACTCCTTACTATGCAACAATTAACGGCTGTAATGGATAATTCTATCAAAAACATTTTAGCCAAAATGCCCACTTATCAGCGTAAGCGCGACTGCTCTGTTTTAGATACTGAAGAGCATGAGGACGCTGATGATAATGGTTCTGAAATGCCCCTACACCAGTCTGAGGGGGCCAGGGAGGTTTTGTCTGAGGGAGAAATTTCAGATTCAGGGAAAATTTCTCAACAAGCTGAACCCGATGTGATTACATTTAAATTTAAGTTGGAACATCTCCGCGCTCTGCTTAAGGAGGTATTATCCACTCTGGATGATTGTGAGAATTTGATCATCCCAGAGAAACTATGTAAAATGGACAAGTTCCTAGAGGTCCCGGGGCTCCCAGAAGCTTTTCCTATACCCAAGCGGGTGGCGGACATTGTAAATAAAGAATGGGAAAGGCCCGGTATACCTTTCGTCCCTCCCCCCATATTTAAAAAATTGTTTCCTATGGTCGACCCCAGAAAGGACTTATGGCAGACAGTCCCCAAGGTCGAGGGAGCGGTTTCTACTTTAAACAAACGCACCACTATACCCATAGATGATAGTTGTGCTTTCAAAGATCCTATGGATAAAAAATTAGAAGGTTTGCTTAAAAAGATGTTTGTTCAGCAAGGTTACCTTCTACAACCAATTTCATGCATTGTCCCGGTCACTACAGCCGCGTGTTTCTGGTTCGATGAACTAGTTAAGGCGATCGATAGTGATTCTCCTCCTTATGAGGAGATTATGGACAGAATCCGTGCTCTCAAATTGGCTAATTCTTTCACCCTAGACGCCACTTTGCAATTGGCTAGGTTAGCGGCGAAAAATTCTGGGTTTGCTATTGTGGCGCGCAGAGCGCTTTGGTTGAAATCTTGGTCAGCGGATGCGTCTTCCAAGAACAAACTACTTAACATTCCTTTCAAGGGGAAAACGCTGTTTGGCCCTGACTTGAAAGAGATTATCTCTGATATCACTGGGGGTAAGGGCCACGCCCTTCCTCAGGATAGGTCTTTCAAGGCCAAAAATAAACCTAATTTTCGTCCCTTTCGTAGAAACGGACCAGCCCCAAGTGCTACGTCCTCTAAGCAAGAGGGTAATACTTCTCAAGCCAAGCCAGCCTGGAGACCAATGCAAGGCTGGAACAAGGGAAAGCAGGCCAAGAAACCTGCCACTGCTACCAAGACAGCATGAAATGTTGGCCCCCGATCCGGGACCGGATCTGGTGGGGGGCAGACTCTCTCTCTTCGCTCAGGCTTGGGCAAGAGATGTTCTGGATCCTTGGGCACTAGAAATAGTCTCCCAAGGTTATCTTCTGGAATTCAAGGGGCTTCCCCCAAGGGGGAGGTTCCACAGGTCTCAATTGTCTTCAGACCACATAAAAAGACAGGCATTCTTACATTGTGTAGAAGACCTGCTAAAAATGGGAGTGATTCATCCTGTTCCATTAGGAGAACAAGGGATGGGGTTCTACTCCAATCTGTTCATAGTTCCCAAAAAAGAGGGAACGTTCAGACCAATCTTAGATCTCAAGATCTTAAACAAGTTTCTCAAGGTTCCATCGTTCAAGATGGAAACCATTCGAACAATTCTTCCTTCCATCCAGGAAGGTCAATTCATGACCACGGTGGATTTAAAGGATGCGTATCTACATATTCCTATCCACAAGGAACATCATCGGTTCCTAAGGTTCGCATTCCTGGACAAGCATTACCAGTTTGTGGCGCTTCCTTTCGGATTAGCCACTGCTCCAAGGATTTTCACAAAGGTACTAGGGTCCCTTCTAGCGGTGCTAAGACCAAGGGGCATTGCAGTAGTACCTTACTTGGACGACATTCTGATTCAAGCGTCATCCCTTCCTCAAGCAAAGGCTCACACGGACATAGTCCTGGCCTTTCTCAGATCTCACGGATGGAAAGTGAACGTGGAAAAGAGTTCTCTATCTCCGTCGACAAGGGTTCCCTTCTAGGGAACAATAATAGACTCCTTAGAAATGAGGATTTTTCTGACAGAGGCCAGAAAAACAAAACTTCTAAACTCTTGTCGGACACTTCATTCCGTTCCTCTTCCTTCCATAGCGCAGTGCATGGAAGTAATAGGTTTGATGGTAGCGGCAATGGACATAGTTCCTTTTGCGCGCATTCATCTAAGACCATTACAACTGTGCATGCTCAGTCAGTGGAATGGGGACTATACAGACTCGTCTCCGAAGATACAAGTAAATCAGAGGACCAGAGACTCACTCCGTTGGTGGCTGTCCCTGGACAACCTGTCACAAAGGATGACCTTCCGCAGACCAGAGTGGGTCATTGTCACGACCGACGCCAGTCTGATGGGCTGGGGCGCGGTCTGGGGATCCCTGAAAGCTCAGGGTCTTTGGTCTCGGGAAGAATCTCTTCTACCGATAAATATTCTGGAACTGAGAGCGATATTCAATGCTCTCAAGGCTTGGCCTCAGCTAGCGAAGGCCAAGTTCATACGGTTTCAATCAGACAACATGACGACTGTTGCGTACATCAACCATCAGGGGGGAACAAGGAGTTCCCTGGCGATGGAAGAAGTGACCAAAATCATTCAATGGGCGGAGACTCGCTCCTGCCACCTGTCTGCAATCCACATCCCAGGAGTGGAAAATTGGGAAGCGGATTTTCTGAGTCGTCAGACATTGCATCCGGGGGAGTGGGAACTCCATCCGGAAATCTTTGCCCAAATCACTCAACTGTGGGGCATTCCAGACATGGATCTGATGGCCTCTCGTCAGAACTTCAAGGTTCCTTGCTACGGGTCCAGATCCAGGGATCCCAAGGCGACTCTAGTAGATGCACTAGTAGCACCTTGGACCTTCAAATTAGCTTATGTATTCCCGCCGTTTCCTCTCATCCCCAGGCTGGTAGCCAGGATCCATCAGGAGAGGGCGTCGGTGATCTTGATAGCTCCTGCGTGGCCACGCAGGACTTGGTATGCAGATCTGGTGAATATGTCATCGGCTCCACCATGGAAGCTACCTTTGAGACGAGACCTTCTTGTTCAAGGTCCGTTCGAACATCCGAATCTGGTCTCACTCCAGCTGACTGCTTGGAGATTGAACGCTTGATTTTATCAAAACGAGGGTTCTCAGATTCTGTTATTGATACTCTTGTTCAGGCCAGAAAGCCTGTAACTAGAAAAATTTACCACAAAATATGGAAAAAATATATCTGTTGGTGTGAATCTAAAGGATTCCCCTGGGACAAGGTAAAGATTCCTAAGATTCTATCCTTTCTCCAAGAAGGATTGGAGAAAGGATTATCTGCAAGTTCCTTGAAGGGACAGATTTCTGCCTTGTCTGTGTTACTTCACAAAAAGCTGGCAGCTGTGCCAGATGTTCAAGCCTTTGTTCAGGCTCTGGTTAGAATCAAGCCTGTTTACAAACCTTTGACTCCTCCTTGGAGTCTCAACTTAGTTCTTTCAGTTCTTCAGGGGGTTCCGTTTGAACCCTTACATTCCGTTGATATTAAGTTATTATCTTGGAAAGTTTTGTTTTTGGTTGCAATTTCTTCTGCTAGAAGAGTTTCAGAATTATCTGCTCTGCAGTGTTCTCCTCCTTATCTGGTGTTCCATGCAGATAAGGTGGTTTTACGTACTAAACCTGGTTTTCTTCCAAAAGTTGTTTCTAACAAAAACATTAACCAGGAGATAGTCGTGCCTTCTTTGTGTCCGAAACCAGTTTCGAAGAAGGAACGTTTGTTGCACAATTTGGATGTTGTTCGCGCTCTAAAATTCTATTTAGATGCTACAAAGGATTTTAGACAAACATCTTCCTTGTTTGTTGTTTATTCTGGTAAAAGGAGAGGTCAAAAAGCAACTTCTACCTCTCTCTCTTTTTGGATTAAAAGCATCATCAGATTGGCTTACGAGACTGCCGGACGGCAGCCTCCTGAAAGAATCACAGCTCATTCCACTAGGGCTGTGGCTTCCACATGGGCCTTCAAGAACGAGGCTTCTGTTGATCAGATATGTAGGGCAGCGACTTGGTCTTCACTGCACACTTTTACCAAATTTTACAAGTTTGATACTTTTGCTTCTTCTGAGGCTGTTTTTGGGAGAAAGGTTTTGCAAGCCGTGGTGCCTTCCATTTAGGTGACCTGATTTGCTCCCTCCCTTCATCCGTGTCCTAAAGCTTTGGTATTGGTTCCCACAAGTAAGGATGACGCCGTGGACCGGACACACCTATGTTGGAGAAAACAGAATTTATGTTTACCTGATAAATTACTTTCTCCAACGGTGTGTCCGGTCCACGGCCCGCCCTGGTTTTTTAATCAGGTCTGATAATTTATTTTCTTTAACTACAGTCACCACGGTATCATATGGTTTCTCCTATGCAAATATTCCTCCTTAACGTCGGTCGAATGACTGGGGTAGGCGGAGCCTAGGAGGGATCATGTGACCAGCTTTGCTGGGCTCTTTGCCATTTCCTGTTGGGGAAGAGAATATCCCACAAGTAAGGATGACGCCGTGGACCGGACACACCGTTGGAGAAAGTAATTTATCAGGTAAACATAAATTCTGTTTCTTTACTGTGACACAGACTTCCAGCAGCAAAGGAGTTAAAAACACAGAGTATGATTAGTGAGGACGACTGTTGGGGTACTCAGTGCAGTACTTCTCAGGCTTCTCTTACACTGCATCATCCACTTTCTATACTTCACAGTGGTGTTCTCCTTTGCATTTTTTTCAATATCTGTCTCGGACCATATAGGCTGCCAAATCGCAATCTCTGATTTTTTTCTTCACATACTTGGGGAAGAGTTGTGAATGGTTCCAAATACATGTGTATTTCTCCAACATTGGTGTTTCCGGTCCACGGCGTCATCCTTACTTGTGGGAATATCTCTTCCCCAACAGGAAATGGCAAAGAGTCCCAGCAAAGCTGTCCATATAGTCTCTCCTAGGCTCCGCCCACCCCAGTCATTCTCTTTGCCTTTGCACAGGCAACATCTCCACGGAGATGGTTAAGAGTATGTGGTGTTTAGTTGTAGTTTTTTATTCTACTATCAAGAGTTTGTTATTTTAAAATAGTGCTGGTATGTACTATTTACTCTGAAACAGAAAGAGATGAAGAGTTCTGTTTGTGAGAGGACGATGATTTTAGCAGACAGTAACTAAAATCGTTTGCTGTTTCCACATAGGACTGTTGAGATGAAGTAACTTCAGTTGGGGGAAACAGCAGACTTTTCTGCTTAAGGTATGACTAGCCATATTTCTAACAAGACTGTGTAATGCTGGAAGGCTGTCATTTCCCCTCATGGGGACCGGTAAGCCATTTTCTTAGTCTCAAACAGAATAAAGGGCTTAATATGGGCTATAAAACTGGTAGACACTTTTATGGGCAAATCGATTGCTTTATTTGGGCATTTTATACATGTTTATGCTTGTAATTCACACTTATAAGCTTGGGGAACGTTTTTTAACGTCAGGCACTGTGTTAGACACCTTTCCAGTCAGGAAGGGCCTTCCCAGTTGTAGGCTGAGCCTCATTTTCGCGCCATTACTGCGCAGTTACTTTTGAGAGCAAGACATGCAGATGCATGTGTGAGGATCTGAAAGTAGTTGGAAAAGTTCCTAGAAGGCTTCATTTGGTATCGTATTCCCCCCTGGGTTTGGTAAAGTCGCAGCAAAGGCTGTAGCTGGGACTGTAGAGGGGTTAAAACTGTAACCGGCTCCGGTTTCTTTATTTTAAGGGTTAAAGCTCTGAAAATTGGTGTGCAATACTTTGTATGCTTTAAGACACTGTGGTGAAAATTTGGTAAATTTTGAACAATTCCTTCATACTTTTTCACATATTCAGTAATAAAGTGTGCACTGTTTAAAATTTAAAGAGACAGTAACGTTTTTGTTTTAAAACGGTTTTTGTACTTTATTGACAAGTTTAAGCCTGTTTAACATGTCTGTACCTTCAGATAAGCTATGTTCTATATGTATGAAAGTCAATGTGTGTCCCCCTTCAAAATTGTGTGATAATTGTGCCATAGCGTCCAAACAAAGTAAGGACAGTACTGCCACAAATAGTAAAGTTGCCCAAGATGATTCATCAGATGAAGTGAGTAGACATAGTTCTACATCATCTCCTTCTGTGTCTATACCAGTTTTGCCCACGCAGGAGGCCCCTAGTACTTCTAGCGCGCCAATGCTTATTACTATGCAACAATTGACGGCTGTAATGGATAACTCCATAGCAAATATTTTATCCAAAATGCCTGCATATCAGAGAAAGCGCGATTGCTCTGTTTTAAACACTGAAGAGCAGGAGGGTGCTGATGATAATTGCTCTGTCATACCCTCACACCAATCTGAAGGGGCCATGAGGGAGGTTTTGTCAGATGGGGAAATTTCAGATTCAGGAAAAATTTCTCAACAGGCTGAACCTGATGTTGTGACATTTAAATTAGAGCATCTCCGCGCACTGCTTAAGGAGGTGTTATCTACTCTGGATGATTGTGACAACCTGGTCATTCCAGAAAAATTATGCAAGATGGACAAGTTCCTAGAGGTTCCGGTGCACCCCGACGCTTTCCCTATACCCAAGCGGGTGGCGGACATAGTGAATAAGGAGTGGGAGAAGCCCGGCATACCTTTTGTCCCCCCTCCTATATTTAAGAAATTATTTCCTATGGTCGACCCCAGAAAGGACTTATGGCAGACAGTCCCTAAGGTCGAGGGGGCAGTTTCTACTCTAAACAAGCGCACTACTATCCCTATCGAGGATAATTGTGCTTTCAAAGATCCTATGGATAAAAAATTGGAGGGTTTGCTTAAAAAGATTTTTGTACAGCAAGGTTACCTCCTGCAACCCATTTTGTGCATTGTTCCTGTCACTACAGCAGCGTGGTTCTGGTTTGAGGAACTAGAAAAGTCGCTCAGTAGAGAGACTCCGTATGAGGAGGTTATGGACAGAGTTCACGCACTCAAGTTGGCTAATTCTTTTATTTTAGATGCCGCTTTGCAATTAGCTAGATTAGCGGCGAAAAATTCAGGGTTTGCAATTGTGGCGCGCAGAGCGCTTTGGCTAAAGTCTTGGTCAGCGGATGTATCTTCCAAGACAAAATTGCTTAATATCCCCTTCAAGGGTAAGACTCTCTTTGGACCAGAATTGAAAGAGATTATTTCAGACATCACTGGGGAAAGGGCCACGCCCTCCCACAAGATAGGCCTTTCAAAGCCAAGAATAAGTCTAATTTTCGTTCCTTTCGCAATTTCAGGAACGGACCGGCCTCTAACTCTGCATCCTCTAAGCAAGAGGGTAATGCTTCTCAAACCAAACCAGCCTGGAAACCGATGCAAGGCTGGAACAAGGGTAAGCAGGCCAAGAAGCCTGCTGCTGCTAACAAAACAGCATGAAGGAGTAGCCCCCGATCCGGGACCGGATCTAGTAGGGGGCAGACTCTCTCTCTTTGCTCAGGCTTGGGCAAGAGATGTTCAGGATCCCTGGACACTAGAAATAGTTTCTCAGGGTTATCTTCTGGAATTCAAGGAACTACCCCCAAGGGGAAGGTTCCACATGTCTCACTTATCCTCAAACCAAATAAAGAGACCGGTTTTCTTACATTGTGTAGAAGACCTGTTAAAGATGGGAGTGATACACCCAGTTCCAACGGCGGAACAAGGAATGGGATTTTACTCAAATCTGTTTGTAGTTCCCAAAAAAGAGAGAACTTTCAGACCAATTCTGGATTTAAAGATCCTAAACAAATTTCTCAGAGTACCATCGTTCAAAATGGAAACCATTCGAACGATTCTACCCACAATCCAGGAAGGTCAATTTATGACTACCGTGGATCTAAAGGATGCGTATCTACATATTCCTATCCACAAAGAACATCATCAGTTCCTAAGGTTCGCCTTTCTGGACAAACATTACCAGTTTGTGGCCCTCCCATTCGGTTTAGCCACTGCTCCAAGGATTTTCACAAAGGTACTCGGATCCCTTCTAGCGGTTCTAAGACCAAGGGGCATTGCAGTAGTACCGTACTTGGACGACATTCTAATACAAGCGTCGTCTCTTTCAAAGGCAAAGGCTCACACAGACATCGTTCTGGCCTTTCTCAGATCTCACGGATGGAAGGTGAACATAGAAAAAAGTTCCCTGTCTCCGTCGACAAGAGTTCCTTTCTTGGGAACAATAATAGATTCTTTAGAGATGAGGATTTTCCTGACAGAAGTCAGAAAGTCAAAACTTCTAAACGCTTGTCAAGTTCTTCATTCTATTCCTCGTCCTTCCGTAGCTCAGTGCATGTAAGTAGTAGGGTTGATGGTTGCAGCAATGGACATAGTTCCTTTTGCGCGAATTCATCTAAGACCATTACAACTGTGCATGCTGAAACAGTGGAATGGGGACTATACAGACTTGTCTCCAGTGATTCAAGTAGATCAGAAGACCAGAGACTCACTCCGTTGGTGGCTAACCCTGGACCACCTGTCCCAGGGAATGAGCTTCCGCAGACCAGAGTGGGTCATCGTCACGACCGACGCCAGTCTAATAGGCTGGGGCGCGGTCTGGGAATCCCTGAAAGCTCAGGGACTATGGTCTCGGGAAGAGTCTCTTCTCCCGATAAACATTCTGGAACTGAGAGCGATATTCAATGCTCTCAGGGGTTGGCCTCAACTAGCAAAGGCCAGATTCATAAGATTCCAATCAGACAACATGACGACTGTTGCTTATATCAATCATCAGGGGGGAACAAGGAGTTCCCTGGCGATGAAAGAAGTGACCAAAATAATAAAATGGGCGGAGGATCACTCCTGCCACCTATCTGCGATCCACATCCCAGGTGTGGAAAACTGGGAGGCGGATTATCTGAGTCGTCAAACATTCCATCCGGGGGAGTGGGAACTCCACCCGGAGATCTTTGCCCAGTTGACTCAATTATGGGGCATTCCAGATATGGATCTGATGGCGTCTCGTCAGAACTTCAAGGTTCCTTGCTACGGGTCCAAATCCAGGGATCCCAAGGCGACTCTAGTGGATGCACTAGTAGCGCCTTGGACCTTCAACCTAGCCTATGTGTTTCCACCGTTTCCTCTCATTCCCAGGCTGGTAGCCAGGATCAAGCAGGAGAGGGCCTCGGTGATCTTGATAGCTCCTGTGTGGCCACGCAGGACTTGGTATGCAGACCTGGTGAATATGTCGTCGGTTCCACCATGGAAGCTACCTTTGAGACAGGATCTTCTTGTACAGGGTCCATTCGAACATCCAAATCTGGTCTCCCTCCAGCTGATGGCTTGGAAATTGAACGCTTGATTCTATCAAAGCGTGGGTTTTCAGATTCTGTGATAGATACTCTAGTTCAAGCCAGAAAACCGGTAACTAGAAAAATTTACCATAAAATATGGAAAAGATATATCTGCTGGTGTGAATCCAAGGGATTCTTATGGAATAAGATCAAAATCCCTAAGATCCTTTCCTTTCTACAAGAGGGTTTGGATAAAGGATTATCAGCGAGTTCTCTAAAGGGACAGATTTCTGCTTTATCTGTCTTATTACACAAACGACTGGCAGCTGTGCCAGATGTTCAAGCATTTGTTCAGGCTCTGGTTAGGATCAAGCCTGTTTACAGACCTTTGACTCCTCCCTGGAGTTTAAATCTAGTTCTTTCAGTTCTTCAAGGGGTTCCGTTTGAACCTCTACATTCCATAGATATTAAGTTGTTATCTTGGAAAGTTCTGTTTTTGGTTGCTATTTCTTCTGCTAGAAGAGTTTCTGAGTTATCTGCTCTGCAGTGTTCTCCGCCCTATCTGGTGTTCCATGCAGATAAGGTTGTTTTGCGTACTAAGCCTGGTTTTCTTCCAAAGGTTGTTTCTAACAAAAATATTAACCAGGAGATAGTTGTACCTTCTTTGTGTCCGAATCCAGTTTCAAAGAAGGAGCGTTTGTTACACAATTTAGACGTAGTCCGTGCTCTAAAATTCTATTTAGAAGCTACAAAAGAGTTCAGACAAACTTCTTCTCTGTTTGTCGTCTATTCTGGTAAAAGGAGAGGTCAAAAAGCGACTTCTACCTCTCTTTCCTTTTGGCTTAAAAGCATCATCCGATTGGCTTACGAGACTGCCGGACGGCAGCCTCCTGAACGCATCACAGCTCACTCCACTAGGGCTGTGGCTTCCACATGGGCCTTCAAGAACGAGGCTTCTGTTGATCAGATATGTAAGGCAGCGACTTGGTCTTCACTGCACACTTTTGCCAAATTTTACAAATTTGATACTTTTGCTTCTTCAGAGGCTATTTTTGGGAGAAAGGTTTTGCAAGCCGTGGTGCCTTCTGTTTAGGTAACCTGATTTGCTCCCTCCCTTCATCCGTGTCCTAAAGCTTTGGTATTGGTTCCCACAAGTAAGGATGACGCCGTGGACCGGACACACCAATGTTGGAGAAAACAGAATTTATGCTTACCTGATAAATTACTTTCTCCAACGGTGTGTCCGGTCCACGGCCCGCCCTGGTTTTTTAATCAGGTTTGATGAATTATTTTCTCTAACTACAGTCACCACGGCACCCTATAGTTTCTCCTGTTTTTTCCTCCTGTGGGGTGGGCGGAGCCTAGGAGGGACTATATGGACAGCTTTGCTGGGACTCTTTGCCATTTCCTGTTGGGGAAGAGATATTCCCACAAGTAAGGATGACGCCGTGGACCGGACACACCGTTGGAGAAAGTAATTTATCAGGTAAGCATAAATTCTGTTTTTCTTGATTTTGAATAGCTGTGGCCATATTTCATGTGTTTTTCCACATACATTTGGCCACCCTCTTGATTTTGAATAGTGCTACACAAACTGAAACCTAATATTCCTGTTTTTAACATTTTAAATTCCATTTTAAATGATCTTATAAATAAAAACACCAATACATTGTATCTAAGTGGTTCAGATCAGACCTTTAACTTGCTGTATATGATATACAAACATCTGCAGTGGATGAGCTTTAAGTCAAAGCATTTTTGATAATTTCTGTTTGAGCTTTAATACAGGACTAAAACAAATAAAAATCTTCTATCCTGATCTGTTTGACCATTAGTAGTTTTACATTTCATAATGATGTCGCTCAGAAGTCAACTGTTAGTCCATTATATTCACAGTTTAAATGTGTTTGCAAGTTACTAAAAAGGACTGAAAAAGTTACTATTCTACTCAATGTTAAATATAGGTAAATGCCTGTCTCTCTGTCTGCCTACCCAGCTGCCTATCAGCCTGGCACATTTGTTGAGCTTTAGCTTAGAGCAACATAATGAAGCGACCCTGTAGTCAAAATGGCACATCATTAACTATACATGATTGGTTCATTTATAAATACATTGTCCACAGTATTTATTATATGGTTATAATTGGGTTTCCCTGCAAAAGGTGATTGCTAGGCTTGGAACATATGAGGTGATTGTACTAAAGCAACATTATACATTAACATGTATGCTAGTCTTTTGGTTGTCCTTTTGTATTCTTATTAATTATTTGTATTCAACTCTAAGGTTTTCAATTGTTATTTGTGTTTTAGGAATTTAATGTATGGAAAAAGAGATGGAATTTAATGGTTACCTTGGTAATAGATAATGGGGGTATCTAAATGGTGCTTGTGTAAGTGATTGCTGTGACCAATGGCTGTGTTTTGTTATAGAATACACTGAGCAGTTAGATAAAGCTTTATAGGCTAATAAGAGAATAAGTCGTATTCTATAAATACACTCTATGGCCAAAAGTATTTGGACATGTAACCATCATATCTATTTGTGCTTGTTGGACACCCCATTCCAAATATGAATTTTGCATCTTTGTGACCATAACAGCAACAACTCTTCTGGGAAGACTTTTCATATAGCAAAGTTAGGCACTGATTTTCGACTAAAAGGTCTGGCTTGCAATCAGCATTCCAATTCATTCCAAAGGTGTTTAATGGGGTTGAGGTCAGGGCTCTTTGCAGGCCACTCTTCATGGACCTCACTTTGTGCACAGGGGCACATTCATGCTAGAAAAGGGCCTTCCCCAAACTACTGTTGGAAGCACCCAATTATCTAAATTGTTTTGTATACTGTACCATTACGATGACTCTTTACTGGAACTAAGTGGCATAGCCTAAACCCTGAAAAACAGCCCCATATCATTATCCCTCCTCAACCAAACTTTACAGTAGTCAGTAGTATGCATTCCAGTAGGTAGCCTTCTCTTTGCATCCGCCACACCCAGATTCTTCCATCAGACTGCCAGATTGTTCAGCAGGATTCTTCACTCCAGAGAAGACATTTTCACTGCTCCAGAGCCCAGTGGTGGCATGCTTTACACCACTCCAAAACATGCTGATGTAAGGCTTGTGTACAGCTGTTTGACTCCTGTTTGAGTTCCTGTGCTAATATTGCTTGCAGAGGCAGTTTGGAACTCTGTAGTGTGCAATGCAGCCTCTTTCTGCGAGTTTGCATGGTTTACCACTTTGTGGCTGTGCTCTTTGATGCTTCCATTTCACAATAATAGCATTTACAGTTGACCAGGGCAGATCTAGTATGGCAGAAATTTCACAAATATAGTTGTGGTATCCTATGACAATGCCATGTTTAAAGTCACTGAGCTCTTCAGTACAACCCATTGTACTGCCAATGTTTGTCTATAGAGATTTCATTGATATATATATATACATACAGTGGGTATTAAAAAGAATCACCCCCCTTGAAAATGATCACATTTTGTTGCTTTGCAGCCTGAAATAAAGACAGACACAGTTTTTGTTTATCCAGTTATAATTACTCAGTTCAACTTATAATATCCAAGTAAAAGATATAACACCAACATGTCAGGCAAAAATAAAGACAATTCAAAAACAGAATCACTGAGTTGGAAAAAGGATCACCCCCTTGTGTCAGTATTTTGTTGAACAAAATTTTGCTTTAATTACAGCCTTTAGTCTGTTGGAAAATTTCTCTACTAACTTTGCACATGTAGACTTTGCAATATTTGCCCACTCTTCTTTGCAGAACTGCTCCAGTTCCGTTACATTTGATGGTGAACGTTTGTGGACTGCAGTCTTCAAGTCATGCCACAGGTATTCAATGGGGTTAAAGCCTGGGCTCTTACTTGGCCATGTAAGGACATTCAACTTTTTCTCCTTTAACCATTGTGTAATCATTTTTTACTGTGTGCTTTTGGTTCATTGTCATGTTGGAAGGTAAACCTTCTTCCCATTGACAACTTCCTAGCAGAGGGCAGCAGATTTTCCTCAAGAATTTGACAGTATTTTGCCCCATCCATTATTCCTTCTATCCTAACAAGTGCTCCAGTGCCTGCTGCAGAGAAACACCTCCATAACAGGAAATTACCACCTCCATGCTTTACTGTAGGTTTGGTGTTATTTGGATGGTGAGCTGCATTGGATTTCCTCCAGACATATCGTTTGGTGTTGAGGCCAAATAATTAAAATTTAGTCTCATCTGACCATAACACCTTTTCCCATGTGGCCTCAGAATCTCCTAGGTGTGTTATGGCAAAGCTCAGTCGTGACTGCATGTGGCCTTTCTTGAGGAGTGGCTTTTTTCTTGCAACCCTCCCATACAAGCCACATTTGTGGAAAATGTGTGATATTGTTGTCACATGCACACAATGACCACTCATTGTCATAAATTCCTGCAACTGCTTCAGAGTTGCTGTGGGCTTCTTAGTAGCCTCTCTGACCAGTTTCCTCCTGGCTCTTGCATCCATTTTGGACCAACTTCCTGATCCAGAGAGGGTCTGTGTTGTACCAAAAACCTTCCACTTCTTAATAATAGACTTCACTGTGCTTCTAGGCATTGATAAAGCTTTGATATTTTCTTGTATCCATCTCCTGACTTGTGCCTATCCACAACATTATCCCGGAGATCTTTTGACAGTGCCTTGCCACCCATAGTTGATTATTTGCTTCAGTTGCACTACCAGGGACTGCGATGCTCCATGAAAGCTCTCTTCATGCTGAGCTAATCAATATACCCTCAGCTGATCACAGTTGAAGGTCAAATAGCTTTGTGTGTGCCATTGAGAAGGTGATTAGCTACACCTGATTTAGTTTATAATTAATTTTAGGAGGGGTTATCCTTTTTCCAACTCAGTGATTCTGTTTTTGAGTTGTCTTTATTTTTGCCTTACATGTTAGTGTTATATCTTTCACTTGGATGTTATAAGTTGCACTGATTACTGGATAAACAAAAACTGTCTGTCTTTATTTCAGGCTGCAATGCAACAAAATGTGATTATTTTCAAGGAGGGTGATTCTTTTCAATACCCACTGTATATACTTTTGCATAGTAAAAATTTAAATATACAGGGCATAGACTCATTTAATCAGTTCTAAATGAAAAGTTTATATGAAATATATACAGTATGCACTGATTGTGTAAATAGTACATCTTTGATCAGTGGTTGTA
Source organism: Bombina bombina (assembly GCF_027579735.1). NCBI lineage: Eukaryota > Metazoa > Chordata > Amphibia > Anura > Bombinatoridae > Bombina > Bombina bombina. The sequence goes on along the minus strand of NC_069501.1, from coordinate 1,158,444,116 downwards.
GCTCAGTTTATCTGAAACGTTGTAGCCCAGTTTATCTGAAACGTTGTAGCCATCCACAATATTGAGGAGCCAGCCACAGCTGTGTGAAGTTGACACTCCATGTAATTAAATTGTGAATATAAATACACCATTCGTTTGTGCTGATTTGTGCCGCAAAAACTAACGTTTGTACCGGTTTCATTTAAGAGATATTGCACATTATATTTTAGCCCATTTGACCTCAGTCTCCACCCACTTTCCACCGATTGGAGCACCAAATGCTGAGACTCCTGCATTCAAATGTGGGCGTTTTTGCTGATTTGTGCTGCAAAAATGAACATTTGTGCCAGTTTAGTTTCTGAGATATTGCACTTTATATTTTAGCCCTTGTGACCTCATCTCAGCCCACTTTCCACCCCATGTAATGGAATCGTTAAGAAAAAGAAAAAAAATACAATTTGTTTGTGCTGATTTGTGTAGCAAAAACGAACATTTGTGCTGGTTTGGTTTCAGAGATCTTGCACATTATAGTCCATGTGACCTCAATCTCCAACCACTTTCCACTACATGTAATTGCCATAAGATATATTTCCATTTGTTTGTTCTGTTTGTGCTTATTATCTGTGTTTGATGTGTTAATGATAATGTTGGAAGATAAATGGTTATTTTGTTTTTGCTTATTAGTGTCCACTGAGACTGATGTCAATAGAAATATTTGCTTCATCTGCCAGTGTTTCATCTATGACATAGTTGCCAAGTGATTTCAGAGTCAGACATATAATTTAATCCAGACATAGCAGCTCTATTCACATTTCAGTGTTGACATGAACACTATTGTCAGCTCATAGCAAATCAATATTTCATGACAACTGTACAGCTGCCTGTTAAAGTGAAGGTAAACTTTGGTCAATGAAAGCCCATTTTTTAAAAATACTATTAAAAACAGGGTCACTTTCATTCATCAAAGTTTACAAAGCAGCCGTTTTGATTAAAAACTTACCTTTTTTCTTTTCACAGCCAGAGCAGCTTCCCCTCCTCTATTTACACGTCAGCAATGACTAATCTGGCTTCCTCCAATCACGGCTTTCTCCCAAATGTGTGAAGTTGGCACCCCATGTAATTAAATTGTGAATAAAAATACACCATTAGTTTGTACAATGGAAAAAAAAACTATTTATTCTGTATATTGTTTAGGACCTTCCTTTTCCTCATGAGATTTGTAAGAAAATGTTTGTTTATGAAGAGAATGTTTGTTTATGAAGTGAATGTATATTTATCAAGAAGAGACTGTATGTTTATGAAGAGACTGTATGTTTATGAAGAGACTGTATGTTTATGAAGAGACTGTATGTTTATGAAGAGACTGTATGTTTATGAAGAAGAGACTGTATGTTTATGAAGAAGAGACTGTATGTTTATGAAGAAGAGACTGTATGTTTATGAAGAGACTGTATGTTTATGAAGAAAATGTATGTTTATGAAGAAAATGTATGTTTATGAAGAGACTGTATGTTTATGAAGAAGAGAATGTATGTTTATGAAGAGACTGTATGTTTATGAAGAAGAGAATGTATGTTTATGAAGAGACTGTATGTTTATGAAGAAGAGAATGTATGTTTATGAAGAGAATGTATGTTTATGAAAAAGAGAATGTATGTTTATGAAGAGACTGTATGTTTATGAAGAAGAGAATGTATGTTTATGAAGAGACTGTATGTTTATGAAGAGACTGTATGTTTATGAAGAAGAGACTGTATGTTTATGAAGAAGTGAATGTATGTTTATGAAGAAGAGAATGTATGTTTATGAAGAAGAGAATGTATGTTTTTGAAGAGACTGTATGTTTATGAAGAAGAGAATGTATGTTTATGAAGAAGAGAGTGTATGTTTATGAAGAAGAGAATGTGTGTTTATGAAGAAGAGAATGTGGCCCCTAGTTATCAAGCCGTCAACCTCAAATACACTTGAATTCCACAGCGTATTTGTGGCGAGGCTGATTCACCTTAGTTATCAAGCCCAGCAAAAGTAGAATATAGTGACGTAAGCTTCTATCCGCCGGACACAGTCCGACACAGATCAATTCCTACGTCACTCCAGATGTTCCGAATGCAAGTTCGGCACAATCTGACTACTTTTGCTAGTTATCAAATGACTAGCAGGTACGCTCGGCACTTTTCCGGCCCAGCGTACCTGGTTTTCAATCCGCCGCACTGGAGGCAGCGTTTCCCATAGGAATCAATGGGAGTCTGACCATAGCGAAAGTTCATGTTCGCTGCTGCCCGATATCCCATTGATTCCTATAGGAGATGTCTGCACCTAACACCCTAACATGTACCCCGAGTCTAAACACCCCTAATCTGTCCCCCCCTACACCGCCGCAATTAAATAAATGTATTACCCCCTAAACCGCCGCTCCCGGAGCCCACCGCCACTCTAATAAACTGATTAACCCCTAAACCGCCGCTCCCGGACCCCGCCGCCACTATAATAAATATGTTAACCTCTAAACCGCTGCTCCTGGACCCCGCCGCAACTATAATAAATATGTTAACCCCTAAACCGCCACTCCCGGACCCTGCCGCAACTATAATAAAATTATTAACCCCTAAACCTAACCCTAACACCCACCTAACTTAAATATTAATTAAATACATCTAAATAAATATTATTCTTATCAACTAAATTAATCCTATTTAAACTAAATACTTACCTATAAAATAAACCTTAATATAGCTACAATATAACTAATAATTATATTGTAGCTATTTTAGGATTTATTTTTATTTTACAGGCAAATTTCAATTTATTTTAACTAGGTAAAATAGCTATTAAATAGTTATTAACTATTTAATAACTACCTAGTTAAAATAAAGAGAAATTTACCTGTAAAATAAAAACTAACCTAAGTTGCAATTACACCTAACACTACACTATCATTAAATAAATTATTCCTATTTAAAACTAAATACTTACCTGTAAAATAAACCCTAAGATAGCTACAATGTAATTAATAATTACATTGCAGCTATTTTAGGATTTATATTTATTTTACAGGAACTTTGTATTTATTTTAGCTAGTTAGAATAGTTATTAAATAGTTATTAACTATTTAATAACTACCTAGCTAAAAGAAATACAAAATTACCTGTAAAATAAAGCCTAACCTAAGTTACAATTAAACCTAACACTACACTATCATTAAATTAATTAAATAAATTAGCTACAAATAACTACAATTAAATACAATTAAATAAACTAACTAAAGTACAAAAAATAAAAAAACTAAGTTACAAAAAATAAAAAGTTACAAACATTTAAAAAATATTACAGCAATTTTAAGCTACTTACACCTAATCTAAGCCCCCTAATAAAATAACAAA